>NC_060130.1:971014880-971317910 GCF_021461395.2 Schistocerca americana | reverse complement strand
CCGGCCGCACAATTCAAACGCCGGTCGGCTCCACTCGAATCGCGGCAGAGCCATCAAGTAAGCGAGTAGATCATCGCAGGGCGATGCCGACGACGCACCAAAATCTCAGTCGTAGCGCGCTGCTAGCATCGGTGTACGTCGATAAAGATCCTGTTCTGCTCCGGCGAGGTAACCACTCAGAAAGGTGTAGTACTCCGCGCATCGAGGATTAAGCTAGGGCTGAGCAGCAGAAGGCAGTGACAGCTCCAGCCTGGAACCGATGAACTCCACCCGAAGTGATACCGCTACCGTCGTCCAATTCGCCGTCCACCGCTGCTCTGCGACCAAACGTCGCGCCCCCAGCGACCGAACTGTGCTGCTCGGTGCGTCTGGACTTGTCATTTTCTTGGTGGTTGTAGTTAGGAACATAAATTTTTTCGTTACTCAAGCTCGGCACAGACTTAGCGTTTACATCGATTGTGCTCCATAGTGGCTTGTCGAAACTTTAACTTCTCTTCCACTAATAATATCGTCCTGCAAGGGACCTGATTATCTGTTTTCCAGTTATTCACGTTTTGCAAAGCTGTGTTGTTTAATACAATGTTCAAGAATAGCTCCTCTTGGCACAGTAAATTTTCTGAAGATGTATTTAATTTCTATGGTGTTAACTGATTAGTTTTATAACACACTTTAAGAAGCATTTTCTGTGTTAAATGTTCAGAGTTGTGCGCGTTCAAGATAATCGTGGCAGTAAAAATTTTCTCAGTTTAGGTTTCGAGTATCGGGTATGTGGAACAAAATAAAATGCATTACACTGCTGTTGTCTGAAGTGTCGCTGAACGCACGTACGTGCTTTTACAATTATAGCTCACGTTGTGTCTGCATGTGCTGATGTAAATATCCATGATGGTGTGACAACAGCTCTGGAGGAGAGGATTGTTGCTGTTGTTGCTATTTTTCCCACTGCTGAGAGTTTTCGAATTTCCATCTCAAGGAAATTTACTATATTCGAACAGAGAATATATTGAAGAACTCGCCGAAAATTACGTTAATAAAATCAGTTTGTAATTTTGCTGGTCTGCATTTTTAGGCATATTGCATACCAGAGTAAGCTGCGCTTTTTTTCAGACACTTGTGACGTGATCAGTACCTGTCGGGGGTGGTACCCTCATGTTTTGAGTACCTCACTGTTCACGTGGATATTATAAACAAGTAGGAATACTTCATATAGCCTGAACGGCTCGAATACGGGTGTTTCCCTGTATAGCTCCGAGAAGTAGAGCAACTAGTGTCACCTGCTCGTGCGCCAATGATGTACCGAATCTGTTTGAGATTAAGAAAACCGTGTTGGGAGCAATGAGTAACTTTTGTAATAATTTTACAAATTAGAAATGATGCTTATAATGAACCTGAGACAAATATAGCCAATAAAATGCAACAAATCGCAATATGCCTGTAATTTACTGGAAATTGTAAAGACAAGCCGCCATCAGTACTGTAATACCTAAAGTTGTTGTTCTTGTGGTCTTCAGTCCAGAGACTGGTTTGATGCAGCTATCCATGCTACCCAATCCTGTACACGCTTCTTCATCTCCCAGTACCTACTGCAACCTACATCCTTCTGAATCTGCTTAGTGTATTGTTCTCTTGTTCTCCCTCTACGACATTTACTCACCGCACTGCCCTCCAATACTAAATTGGTGATCCCTTGATGCCTCAGAACATGTCCCACCAACCGACCCCTTCTTCTAGTCAAGCTATGTCACAAATTTCTCTTCTCCCCAATTCCATTCAGTACCTCCTCATTAGTTATGTGATTTACCCATCTAATATTTAGCATTCGCCGGCTGCGGTGGCCGAGCGGTACTAGGCGCTACAGTCCGGAACCGCGCGACTGCTACGGTCGCAGGTTCGAATCCTGCCTCGGGCATGGATGTGTGTGATGCCCTTAGGTTAGTTAGGTTGAAGTAGTTCTAAGTTCTAGGGGACTGATGACCTCAAATGTTAAGTCCCATAGTGCTGAGAGCCATCTTTAGCATTCTTCTGTAGCACCATAGTTCGAAAGCTTCTATTCTCTTCCTGTCCAAACTATTTTTCGTCCACGTTTCACTTCCATACATGGCTACACCCCATACAAATACTTTCAGAAACGACTTCCTGACACTTAAATCTATACTCGATGTTAACATATTTCTCTTCTTCAGAAACGCTTACCTTGCCATTGCCAGTCTACATTTTTTATCCTCTCTACTTCGACCATGATCAGTTATTTTTCTCTCCAAATAGCAAAACTCATATACTACTTTAAGTGTCTCATTACCTAATCTAATTCCCTCAGCATCACCCGACTTAATTCGACTACATTCCATTATCGTCGTTTTACTTTTGTTGATGTTCATCTTATATTCTCCTTTCAAGACACTGTCCATTCCGCTCAGCTGCTGTTCCAGGTCTTTTGCTGTCTCTGACGGAGTTACAATGTCATCGGCCACCTCAAAGGTATTATTTCTTCTCTATAGATTTTAATTTCTACTTCGAATTTTTGTTTATGTTTCCTCTACTGCTTGCTCAATATACAGATTGAATAACATCGGGGATAGGCTACAACACTGTCTCACTCCCTTCCCGACCACTTTTTCCCTTTCATGCCCCTCGACTCAAATACCTGCCATCTGGTTTCTGTACAAATTATAAATAGCCTTTCGCTCCCTGTATTTTATCCCAACCACCTTCAGAATTTCAAAGAGGGTATTCCAGTCAAAACTGTCAAACGTTTTCTCTAGGTCTAAAAATGCTAGAAACGTAGGTTTGCCTTTCCTTAATCTATTTTCTAAGATACGTCGTAGGGTCAGTATTGCCTCACGTGTTCGAACATTTCCCTCTGTGTATAAAGAATTCGTGTTAGTATTTTGCAGCCGTGACTTATTAAACTGATACTTCCGTAATTTTCTCACCTGTCAGCACCTGCTTTCCTTGGGAATTGAATTATTATATTCTTCTAGAAATGTGAGGGTATTTCGCCTGTCTCATACATCTTGCTCACCAGATAATACAGTCTTGTCATGGCTGGCTCTCCCAACGCTATCAGTAGCTCTAATTGCATGTTGTCTACTCCCGTGGCCGTGTTTCGACTTAGGTCTTTGAATGCGCTGTCAAACTCTTCACGCAGTATCATATCTCACATTTCATCTTCATCTACATCTTCTTCCATTTCCATAATATCGTCCTCAAGTACATCACCCTCGTATGGAGTCTCTATATATTCCCTCACCCTTTCTGGCTCTGAGCACTATGGGACTTAACATCTCAGGTCACCAGTCCCCAAGAACTTAGAACTACTTAAACCTAACTACCCTAAGGACATCACACACATCCATGCCCGAGGCAGGATTCGAACCTGCGACCGTAGCGGTCGCGCGGTTCCAGACTGAAGCGCCTAGAACCGCTCGGCCATCACCCTTTCTGCTTTCCCTTATTTGCTTAGAACTGAGTTCTCATCTGAGCTCTTGATATTCATACAGGTTGATCTCTTTTCTCCAAAGGTCTCTTCAATTTTCCTGTAGGCAGTATCTATCTTCCCCTAGTGATATATGCCTCTACATTCTTACATTTGTCTGCTAGCGACCCATGCTTAGTCATCTTGCACTTCTTGTCGATCTCATTTTGAGACGTTTGTATTCCTTTTTGCCTGCTTCATTTACTGAATTTTTATATTTTCTCCTTTCATCAATTAAATTCAATATATCTCCTGTTACTTAAGGATTTCTACTAGCTCTTGTCTCTTTACGTACTTGACCCTCTGCTGCCTTCACTATTTCATCTCCCAGAGCTACCCATTCTTCTTCTACTGTATTTGTTTCCCCCATTATGGTCAATAGTTGCCTTATGCTCTCCCTGAAACACTGTACAACCTCTGGTTTAGTCAGTTTATCCAGATCCCATCTTCTTAAATTCCCAGCTTTTCGCAGTTTCTTCAGTTTTAATCTACAGTTCATAACTAATAGATTGTGGTCAGAGTTCACATCTACCCCTGTCTTACAATGTAAAACCTGGTTCCTAAATCTGTCTCACCATTATATAGACTATCTGATATCCACTAGTATCTCCAGGCCTCTTCCATGTATACAACCTTCTTTCATGATTCTTGAACAAGGTGTTAGCTATGATTAAGGTATGCTCTGTGCAAACTTCTATCAGCCTGCTTCCTCTTTCATTCCTTACCCCGATCCTTTATTCACCTACTACGTTTATTTCCCTTTATTCACCTACTATCGAATTCCAGTCACCCATGACTATTAAATTTTCGTCTCCCTTCACTGTCTAACAATTTCTTTTATCTCATCATACATTTAATTAATCTCTTCATCATCTGCGGAGTTAGTTGGCATATAAACCTGTACTACTGTGGCAGGCGTGGGCTCCATATCTATCTTGGCCACAATAATGCGTTCACTATGCTGTTTATAGTAGCTTACCCGTATTTCTTTTTTTTTTTATTCATTATTAAACCTATTCCTGCATTACCAATGTTTGATTTCGTATTTATAACCTTGTATTCACCTGACCAGAAGTCTTGTTCCTTCTGCCACCGAACTTCACAAATTCCCACTATATCTAAATTTAACTTACCCATTTCCTTTTTTAAATTTTCTAACCTATGTGCTCGATTAAGGAATCTGACTTTCCACGCTCTGATCAGTAAAACGCCAGTTTTCTTTCTCCTGATAACGACGTCCTCCTGAGTAGTCCCCGCCCGGAAATCCGAATGGAGGACTATTTTATCTCCGGAATATTTTACCCAAGAGGACGCCATCGTTTAGGTTATTGTTTAGGTTACTGTTACAAGGCCAGATCAGTCAATCATCCAGACTGTTGCCCCTGCAACTTCTGAAAAGGCTGCTGCCCCTCTTCGGGAACCAAACGTTTCTCTGGCCTCTCAACAGATACCCCTTCGTTGTGGTTGCACCTACGGAACGGCTATATGTATCGCTGAGACACACAAGCCTCCCCACCAACGGGAAGGTCCATGGTTCGTATGTTGAGTGGGCAGGGGATTGGGGGGGGGGGGGATACCTAATGTATCAGGTGGAAAACTGCCCTGAAAGGCTGAAAGCTCAAACCGAACGTTAAGAGGTGGTGGAGAACTCTCGAATCATCACAACTATACCACTATTTTAAAGTAGTACAATCCGGATATTTTGAATTTACCAGCACGTTTGCGACGTATCTGTTCTTCTTGATTTTTATACATCTTTTTAACTTACCACACCTAGACACTCTAGCTTTTCCCGTGCATTTTTAGTATTTTCCGCTTATTTTGCAGAGAAAAGGTGAGCTATATCTACAATTTCGTATTTTTCCGCAAAACTGGAAATTTTGTACCAAGGGGGACAAATAGGGAAATGGAATAGATGTTGTGGCAGCCAATATGCATTTTTAATTTGTGGACCTCTAGAACTCTTTCTATAGCGTTCGAACTGTCACCACAGATTTCCTTAACGTATCAGTGGTTGGTACAAACGTAAATATTTTTCTGCAGTCAGCAATCCTTAACACGGTCAGGAAATCAATCGCATTAATTCAATCGGCAGATGCAATACATGATAATATTACAATGCAAATGATCAGTATCCTCGTCAGTCCACAACTTCCCAAAGTAGCGGACATTTTTAACCAGTCTCTCACCTCCAACATCTTCCCAACATACTGGAACAGGAACCTATAAAACCCTTACCTAAGAAAGGATATGCCAAACAGCTCTCCAGCTACAGGCCCATTTGCTTTCCACTAGCATTAAGTAAAAATTTAGAATACGTTGTTCACGAACAGCTTTCTAATTACTTAACATCCAATCACCTTTTAGATGATTACCATTCTGGATCGTCGCATGGAAACGGGTTTTGTAAATGTTACCGACGAAGTGAAAGAAGCAATGGAAAAATAAGAGGCGGCTATTATGTGGTATTTGGATTTCACCAAAGCTTTCGACGCTACCGACTTTGACATTCTATTTGCGAAATTGCAAAGCCAAAATTTTTCTTCGAGTGTTATACGATACTTCCACTCATACCTTACACCTCGCTAAAAGTATGTAATGATTGGAGCACAAAGTTCACAGTGGCCGAATGTGTTATCAGTGCTATCTCAAGAATCAGTACTACGCCCATCAGATTTCTCATTATACCGTGATGATGTGTCGACTGATCTCTCCCATCGAAAATATCACTTATAAGCTGACGACTTTCATTTGTACCTAAGAGAAAAACAACAAACCTGTACGGAACAGAGAACAGAGACCTGTTCTAAATAAAGTAAAATCCTTCCTTGATCTCTACATAAACTTGCCATGTTCTCTTATCCTTTACTCACGAGGTGACATTGAAACATCCCCTTTGAAAACTTAATGAATTACTGTGCTGATCAACCTTTTGCATTATTTGATTTTCAAACAGCTGAGCAGAACTTAACCTACTCAGACATTTCGCTCTTTGCTTATTCTGATCAACACTAAACTGACACACAATATTTTAAGCGCAACGCAATCTGACTTTCAATTACTTCACAAAAGAATGGCCCTGACTAACAATAACCTATACCTTTCATGAATCACTTAACTCACAAAAATCTCCGTTACTCGAACTACTGCAATACAGCGAGCGCCAATATTAACAGCAAAATAAAAGGTTCTAACTACTGAAGGCACTACGTACTGATAGGCACATTTAGCAAATCAAAGATTTTGATAGAGAACAAACACTGTATTTACCTTAATAGTGTCAAAAAGTCATTATATATATATATATACACAGGGTTATTACAAATGTTTGAAGCGATTTCACAGCTCTACAATAACTTTATTATTTGAGATATTTTCACAATGCTTTTCACACACATACACACAAATGTTCGATATGTGCCCCTTTAGTGATTCGGCAGACATCTAGCCGATAATCAAGTTCCTCCCACACTCGGCGCAGCATGTCCCCATCAATGAGTTGGAAAGCATCATTGATACGAGCTCGCAGCTCTGGCACGTTTCTTGGTAGAGGAGGTTTAAACACTGAATCTTTCACATAACGCCACATAAAGAAATCGCATGGGGTTAAGTCGGGAGAGCGTGGAAGCTATGACATGAATTGCTGATCATGATCTCCACCACGACCGATCCATCGGTTTTCCAATCTCCTGTTTAAGAAATGCCGAACATCATGATGGAAAAGCGGTGGAGCACCATCCTGTTGAAAGATGAAGTCGGCCCTGTCGGTCTCCAGTTGTGGCATGAGCCAATTTTCCAGCATGTCCAGATACACGTGTCCTGTAACGTTTTTTCGCAGAAGAAAAAGGGGCCGTAAACTTTAAACCGTGAGATTGCACAAAACACGTTAATTTTTGGTGAATTGCGAATTTGCTGCACGAATGCGTGAGGATTCTCTACCGCCCAGATTCGCACATTGTGTCTGTTCACTTCACCATTAAGAAAAAATGTTGCTTCATCACTGAATACAAGTTTCGCACTGAACGCATCCTCTTCCATGAGCTGTTGCAACCGCGCCGAAAATTCGAAGCGTTTGACTTTGTCATCGGGTATCAGGGCTTGTAGCAATTGTAAACGGTAAGGCTTCTGCTTTAGCCTTTTCCGTAAGATTTTCCAAACCGTCGGCTGTGGTACGTTTAGCTCCCTGCTTGCTTTATTCGTCGACTTCCGTGGGCTATGCGTGAAACTTGCCCGCACGCGTTCAACCGTTTCTTCGCACACTGCAGGCCGACCCGTTGATTTCCCCTTACAGAGGCATTCAGAAGCTTTAAACTGCGCATACCATCGCCGAATGGAGTTAGCAGTTGGTGGATCTTTGTTGAACTTCGTCCTGAAGTGTGGTTGCACTGTTATGACTGACTTATGTGAGTGCATTTCAAGCACGACATACGCTTTCTCGGCTCCTGTCGCCATTTTGTCTCACTGCGCTCTCGAGCGTTCTGGCGGCAGAAACCCAAAGTGCGGCTTCAGCCGAACAAAACTTTATGAGTTTTTCTACGTATCTGTAGTGTGTCGTGACCATATGTCAATGAATGGAGCTACAGTGAATTTATGATATCGCTTCAATCATTTGTAATAGCCCTGTATATATATATCAGTTCATGACATCCAGTATTACAAATTTACTGTCTCTGATGAACACACGTCAAGATCATCCGCTCTCAAAACTCCACCATCTCTCTCCCCACATCCACCACTGCTGGCGGCTCACCTCCAACTACACAAGGACACACGTCCAGATCGTCCGCTCTCAAAATTCTGCCTCTGCCATCTCTCTTCACACATCCACCACTGCTGGCGGCTCACTTCCAACGGAGCAACGCTACGCGCTGGTCACATCCAACTGCCCAACACTACAATGGCAGATATTCCAACAATGCAAACCAGCCACGGACTGCACACACCACAGCCAGTGATTTTCATACAGAGTGCTACGTGACGTTACCAACATGAAAACCTAAACAGCCTACTTACAACATTTCTGCAACGTAGGCTATAAGGTTGGGTCGTAGTTACCTCTATGTGTAACCCGATGCTGAAGGTGCAAATCATTTGGAATTTGGAACTTAAGTTATATAAGAATAATTTATACAGTTTTCAGTGTTGTTGAAATAATCTTTACTGATTTTATTGCACTAAATAATTCCTGCAGTACTGTACTTTTATCACAGAAAATCACAAACATTTGTGTAATTTTTTTTCATTATTACACGTAAAACTGAATTTTAAATTCATAAAAATTTTAGTGTCTCTGCAGCAAGTAGCTGTCCACATAAAATTAATTTCCGTGGTTTGAACCTGCACATAAAAATAACACCACGATAGATTTAAAAATAATGTCTGCAAAACTGACATTCTATGCTGCGATCGCCATTCTCTTTAAGACCGCTCAGAACACGTTTTATTTTAGCTAACACTTGAAGTATTTTATTGGAGAAACAGAAAGGTCACCATCACAGCTGCTGCGAAGTTATTCCGCTGAATGACCACTGTGCTCGCTAAACGAACTATGATCATTGGTTATAATGAAATAGTCGCCTTATTCGTCTGTTTCTTGATCTATATGACTGAAATCATCCTCCATCCACCGACTAACGATGCCATCGCACTTAGGTTCTCTAAAATTGACAGAAAGACAGATTTTGTAATACACTGTAGAAAACAGATACGTAGTTCTCAACGCGTGGTCTAGGAGACCTCAAGACGTATAAATAACATTTCCTCTGGAAATGACCTAGGAGTGCGGATTCGAAAATTGTCGCGCAATTAGGGAGACCACACCTCGTCAATTAAGGGCTAAAACATTTTCTATCTTAAGAATTCGACTTTTTCTCATAAAACGTCTTCAAATATACTAAACTAATCAAATACCATTCCTGAAGCCTTTTATTATTAGTTTTATTATTACTCGTGCCAATTATTATGATTAATGGTATGAACACTAGTAATATTTTGTAATGTATATTTTATGTGTTGTTCCTGGTCAGATGTAAGAAAGGTACTTAAGGTCCTCATCTACTCTCGATAAGTAAATAGGCAATCAATAAATAAACGTACCACGTGTGATACACCAAACGTGAAAAGTATGATCTATATTTTATTCATTAGATATTTCAAGAATTTATCTTCTTACCATGAAGTCAATTTTGTTAGTAGAGGAAGATACTGTACAGAGAAGTGAGTGATAAATATGGCTACTTCGCGAGACAGATCAGCAGTCTGTCTAGTGGACTGCAACACGTTGAGTCGCATCCAGTTGGGTGAATGTGGCTAACAGTGGCAACAATTTGGTTTCTGCCGCTGTAGATAATCTGACAGGGATTCCGTAAAGACCCGGCAGCTCCAAGTCTTTGATGAAATTTCAGCCGTTCTTTAGAGGGATTACCAGAACTTTCCATATTATTACACTACACATTGATATAATTAATCGCTATTCTCGATTAATGAAAAGTTGAGGTCTCTTATCCGTCAATGAGAATTTTCTGAAACTTTTTGAACTTCGTTGTTACTTTTTGATTTGTGTGGCCACAATATTCGTAGTTGCTTTGCAAGTCCTGAGGATATTTTCGTTCCGTCGTCACAATTACTTCCTTGATACTCTTACACTGCAGTCACTGATAGCTGTGCATAATCGAAATACATGAAAGTGATTGAATATAGGAAGCGTAGATATTTGAATGCCATATCCTCCCTGGATTACATACCGAAAGTTTAAAATTAGTCAGTAATAATACACCGTCGTACGTTGCAGTATTTTATCTTCCCATGTACATCCAAGGTGTTTTGGAGCTGAATTTTTCAGAAAGTAACTAATATTTCCCATAGTTAAATATCGTTCTGAAAATCAACTTCATTCATGTGAAAAATGTGTGTCGTCTGTATCGGTTAAGTGTTTTCCACAGTCGCATTCACACTTCGCTAATTATGCAACGCTTCTCTTGTTACAGAGTCATCGTTAATGTGAGAGTGGAAATCTGGCACATGAATGTCTGTAAATGCATTATTATGGTTATTTTTATATTTGTTGCTACATTTTCGGGCTGATGACTGGTCATGCCGCTCTCCACGTAGTCTATTGTGTACATATTTTTTCATCTCTGCTAACTATTGCAACGTACATGCGTCTGAACCTGTTTAAAGTAGTCAGGCCTTAAGGCAAAAAGGAATTACCAACTTTGGCTGAGAACGGAGACTATTTGAAATCGATGGGGAAAGCTGAAAATTTGGATCGGACCGGGCTTCGAATGCAAGTCTCCTGTTTACTAGGCAGATGCTCTGACCACTGAGCCTACCGGACAAAGTGTCACTGCATCTGCCCGGACTACCCTAACACACCTCGCGTCTGATGGAAATTCTCTACTTATCCACACACTGCTAAAGGAGTGCCTCTTGCCCATTATCTTCATTTCTCGCTTCATTTTGCCGATTCCCGTAAGAGTTGGAGCCTGGTGCATCTGTACTGTAGAGAACATTGGCCGTCTCGCCTTAATTGTATATATACAATGAAGAGCCAAAGACAATGGTACATCTGCCTAATATCGTTGAGGGCCCCGCGAGCACTCAAAACTGTCGCAACACGACGTAGCATAGACTATACTAATTTCTGAAGCATTGCTGGAGGGAATTAACACCATGAATCCTGCAGAGCTGTCCATAAATCCGTAAGAGTATGAGGGGGTGGAGATCTCTTCCTACAGCACGTTGCACGGCATCCCAGATGTGCTCAATAATATTCATGTCTGGGGACTTTGGTGGCCAGCGGAAGTATTTAAATTCGGAAGAGTGTTTTTGGAGCTACTATGTATCAATTCAGGACGTGTGAAGGGTTGAATTGTCGTGCTGGAATTGCCCAAGTCCATCGGAATGCACAATGGACACGAATTAATGCAGGTCATCAGACAGCATGCTTACGTACGTGTCACCTGTCAGCGTAGTATCTAGACATATCAGGGGTCCCATATCACTCCAACTGCACACGGCCAGCACCATTACAGAGCCTCCACCAACTTGAACAGTCCCCTGCTGACATGCAGGATCCATGGATTCATGAGGTTGTCTCCGCACCCGTACACGTCCATCCGTCGATACAATTTGAAACGGGACTCGTCCGACCAAGCAACATGTTTCCACTCATCAACAGTCCAATGTTGGTGTTCATGACTCCAGGCGAGGCGTAAAGCTTTGTGTCATACAGTTATCAAGGGTACACGAGTAGGCATTCGGCTCCGAAAGCCCAATCGATGATGATTCGTTGAATGCGACGCACGGTGACACTTGTTGATGGCCGAGGATTGAAATCTGCAGCAGTTTGAGAGAGGTTATAATTCTGTCATGTTCAACGATTCTCTTCAGTCGTAATCGGTCCCGTTCTTGTAGGATCTTTTACCGCGCGCAGAGATGTGGGAGGTCTGATGTTTTACCGGATTCCTAACAATCACGGCACACTCGTCAGTTGGTCGAACGAGAAAATCCCCACTTCACTGCTACCTCGGAGATACTGTGTCCCATCGCTTGTGCGCCGACTATATCGCCACGTTCAGACTCACTTAAATCTTGATAACCTACCATTGTAGCAGCAGTATTCGATCTAAAAAACTGCTCCAGACACTACTTGTCCTATAGGATGGGGTTTGAGAGATAGTAGTTAAGAGTTTTACAAATGCTGACCCAAATATAAATTTTTTCCCCAGGTTCGGATAAGTTTTGTTTGTTTCGTGGTCATGAGGCTACACAACTTTTAATTATCAAACAAATCATCTGACTCTCTAACTAACTAACCAAACATCCTACTTACTGACGAGTTTATCCGTAACCATTTTCCATGTAAAAATCAGAAATGGATTTTCTTGAATTACAGCGCCAACAACCAAGAATCAAAACAAATGTTGAAGACAAAATGTACGTAGTGTTTTATGTGGAATCTGATTCTGCAATAAATAATGGGGGTTCCCTTTTGAAATTTTAAAGTTGCCTCCTGCCCCACCCCCCAAAGGAATATGGTGGCAGGCTAGTTTTAGCACCAGCAGATGTACCCCTCGAAAATAATCAACTTTGGATTCTACACATTTTCTCATGTGAAGCTTATTTTTCGATTTATTCTGGTTTGTCAACTTAAAATTTACACCCTGTACAAATTCTCTTCATTTCAGTTTAATAACTTTTCATAAGTAGTCCGATCTGCCTAAATCTCAGCACTCTTCTGTAGTACAAAATGTTGAAATGTTTCATTATCTTATTATTTGCACTACGGATCATCCACGTCCAACTTTTTTACAAGGCAACACTCCCGATAAGTATCTTTAGAAAAGACCACGTAACACTCGCATTCAAATTCGATGTTAACAAATCCCTTTCTTTAAAAATCACTGTTTATGCTATTGCCAGTCTGGATTTTACATCTTCTGTACCTCTGACATCGTCAGTTGTTTTGCTACTGTACCCAAATATTAAAACTTGAGCTACTTTTACCATCTCATTTCCTTATCCAATTCTCTCAGTACGGTCTGATTTCATTCTAAAATACTCCGTTATCAATGCTTTACCTTCCTGTATGCTCATCTTTTAACCTTATTTCGAGAAACTATAAATTTCTATCAACTGATATTTCCATATAATTTGCTGTCTTGGATCAAATTAAAATGCTTACGGATAATTTTAAACATTCCCCCGTTTCTTTTTCTATGTACAAACACTAAGGACAGGCTACAAACTTGCCCCGCTCCCTTCACAATTAGTGTCTCCCTTTCATAAAATTTGATAGTTGTTGTTACAGTCTTGTTCCTGACAAAATTGTGTTTGAAGCGGCGTATGTCTAGCTGAGTAAATGTTTCATGAAACACTAAAAATTGTGTAAAGACTAAAGTAAGAAACATGTATGTACATCTTGGGTGTTTTATGTGATTAGTAGGCTAGAATCTAAGATTAAATTAAACAGATACTCACCTGAAGTTATTATGCTCTATTTTACTGAACTATAAACTTTGTTGATCTGCCCACATTTTAAAAAACAATACCTAATTTAAACAAAATTGTTCAGAATTAACTAAACATTGCCTTATTTTTTGAATATCTTTTCACGATTGCTTCTAGGGATACAAAATATTATTAAGAGCTGTAGTTTATGTCCCAAATTATAATAATTTGTATAAAACCACTACTTTTATTAACTACGTTAAATATTTTCCTTGTCTTACTCTGAACCATTTTCATGTTCAGTTCGCTAAGAAATTATTTCTTTGTAGAAATCCTAATGCCCTTGAGGAATGTAGATATCGATTTTCATCAGATCTTCAATCTTCGCTCTTTTGATGAGAATATTTCGGCAAGGATATGATTATGGTGATGGTGGCGCAGACGTCTTTGAAGTAAGACCCACGGAAAAAGCATGGCAGACCAAGCCATTTATTATGGAATACAATTTGATGTAAACGTTACTGATTGAAATTTTAATTCTTTCGCTTCTGGGTTTTCTTTTCGTTTCTTCAGACACAAAACACTAATTTAGCGCAATTCCTTCCAGAACTTGAAACTTAGAACGTCTCTGGTTGCTACCTCCCTTACCACAAATTTTCCTTGTACAGAACTCTCTATAATATGACGAGTAGCCTCATGAATTGAATAATTCTTACTTTTTTTTTACTTACTTGGTAATGTTTTCAAAATCTGTCACAAGATGAAACATTGTGACTTCTCTTTGGCAGAAATAATTGTTCTTTCTTACCTGTGTCTACGAGTGGGGAAGATACCGAGGAAGTGCCTGATTTTTACTTTACCTTGTAAAGTTATCAGAAAATAAACGGTGCTCTGTTTTATTTTGGTGCATCTGTTCAAGAAAATCTAATAAAAATAACGGATACTTTCCGGGGACTTTCTGCCATTGCTTTCATGGTATTCTTACAAGGTACTCTTTCTCTCTTTATTTTACTGATGCTAAATATACTAACAGTAAGAGCTCTTCAATAAAAAAATCTCCTGAATTACAGTCTTTGGTAAGTTTATAGTGTGCCTGTAGTCAATTGCGATGGAAGAAACAAGCCTTTTTTCTGCCCTTGAGAAGTAATTCAATCGTCAGTTTACAGTAAAACTTTCTACGTCTACAATTATTTATTAATAGTTCGGCTACAGCTGTCCTTTTCAGCGATCTCACAAAAATGGTGAGATTAAATTCCATATATTGAAGGCAGTCCACCTCGTTTTCATTTTACGTGACTGGTCCGGGTAATCTCCACTACAAATGCTATCATGATCACTGATTTTATCACATGATGTGAACTAATTGCGAACTGAACAATGATAAAGTCAAAGGTCAGAAAATAGGCAGCAAAATGAAACCACTGTTTACAGCGCTGCCAACAGATTTTCTGTATTTTAAGGAGGCGGAAGTCAGTGATATACGCCAAATCAAGAACAATTGCAGTCTTTTGCCAGAGTTTTCCGCTCATAGTAAGGTATTACAAACGCCACATTAAAAGTAATAGGTAGGTCTATCTAAAGATATTTCGAAACTACTAGAAACTGAAAATTGGCAGCATGAAGAGTTACGCCATTTCAAGAAAAAAATGTTCTTTAAATAACCTTTCGCTTCCTGTAGTTTATTTCTACTACCTCCTAAAATTTAGTGAGGGTATTACAGTTTACAATATCAAAATCTTTCTCGTATTCAACGAATGCAATAAATGTACTTATCTTCTAAGATAAGTTGCGCGTGCCCCTCTATTTGTTTGGAACTGTTTTTTCCCTAATTTTGCTGCTATCATTTTTCCATTCGTCTGTAAATACTTCGAGGCAATATTTTCCATCAATGACTTAGATAATTAACGTCCAATTTCCTCTCTGGCGTCTTGTTCCAAAATATTTGAACAAATTCGAACAAGTCATATATTCAAGTGTACTTTCAGATTAAATTTAGTAACAATTTACTTATCATATCACAATTTGGATTGCTAGGTATATGCTCTATTCTGCTGTTTATAAATTGATTAATCAAATATTACATGCCTTCAGTAACAAAATATTGTCAGTTGTTAGTTTTTGTGACCTGTCCATGGCATTTGAGTGCGTAGATCACTATACGCTCTTACAAGAAGTCAAGTTTTGTGGAACTAATGGCTTTACACGCAACTGGTTGGAATCGTACTTAACAAACAAAACCCAAAACGTTGCACTCAGCAATTTCAACTATGTTGAAAAGAAAGAAAATTTTAGATACTGCGGAAGAATCGTGCAGAGGGTCTCATAAGTCTTTTTCTGGGTCCTGCCTTATTCCTTATAATTGTTAGCGGACTTCCATTTCACATCCGTTAAGCAGAATTGGTAGGTTTTATAACATATAAAGTTAGAGACAAATCAATAGAAGAGATTGTTCAATACGTTTTGCAAAGTGGTATTCTGAGAACAGAATCTCCATAATCAGAAAATAGAGCGAACACTCCAATAATTTTGGGTGTACATATTGCTCAAAACTTGTATTGGAAGAATCATATTAACGAGATGCTCAAACATGTAAGGTGAGCTACTTTTACTCCTTGTATAATCGCTAGTGTTGGAAACAAACGAATCAACCTCACGACGTATGTTGCCTATATACACTCAGAAGCGTCATATGGAATAATTTTCTGGGATTACTCATAACTTAGAATTAAATTATTAATTACACTGAAGCAAGTGTTAAGAGAAATGTGTGTTGTTCACAAGTGTCGTCTTGTAGGTAACTCTTCTAGGAATGAGGCATTTAAACTGCCCGAACATAATACATGTACTGGAGCAGATTAGCTAAGGGTAACCAGGTCAAAAAAAATGGTTCAAATGGCTCTGAGCACTATGGGACTTTACATCTATGGTCATCAGTCCCCTAGAACTTAGAACTACTTACACGTAACTAACCGAAGGACAGCTCACAATACCCAGTCATCACGAGGCAGAGAAAATCCCTGACCCCGCCGGGAATCGAAACCGGGAACCCGGGCGTGGGAAGCGAGAACGCTACCGCACGACCACGAGCTGCGGACAGGTAACCAGGTCATTTTGACCGCCTTTGAATCGTGGCGACACCATGTGTGGTCAGTGACTTAGAACACATGACGTCACACACGACGTGGAAACAACAGTCCGGTTCATCTACGTTATCTTCATGGCCTCTCAAGCCATCCCCCCTTACATGATGCCACAGTGGCATACATTTCAAAATACTGACCACGAAAGCGAGACAGCCTATCACAGCACAATATTTCACTGACGGATGAAATGAAACAGCGTATAAGTCCTGAAAAACTGAGAGCAGATCCTAATGGCAGTGTGTGATTAGGGGAAATGACAGACACACAACCTAGCTTCCAAAAAACTGTTTATAAAGAGCAGGACAATTTTTAATCTGTGCAATACAATAACAGTTGGGGAATAACAACACGCTATGCCTAATCTACCAGAATTAATTAAAAAAGACAAGAAACTCTGCTGAAATTTAATAACATCTTTATAATCAATTTACAAGCATGTTGCAAACAAATGTGTTCCTGGCATTCGGAGTTGTGATAATACACGTTGCGGAAAAAAAACACCGCTTACAGCTGTATAATACTCTTTAACGGGACACGACCGGTTTTATGGCCTATAGCCACATGTTATAGAGCACATCTTAAGAGAAAAGAATAAAGACCTAAGTGACAGTTAGTTTTGTCCATTGGATCCAGGTCATGACGTTACACTGATTAAAGCTTGGTACTGACAGTTATTAAAGCTATATAACTTTTAGAAATTAAAAACAGCAAAGTAGGACGGAAGGAGGACCCAATCTTCGCAGATAAAAAGAAATTACCGGCAAATGCTGATAATTATTTTGGTTGTTGGTTTGTCCCGATTTTTTATTGTGTATGAACTCAGCCCGCTTTTCTAAATAATTATCTGCACTTGGCGGGTAATACTTTTATATAAGCAAAGGTGGGTCCTCTTTCTGTCCCAAATTAATGTTTTTAATTACTAAAAGTAACGTGAGTACACTCTACGAAGTAAGAAAGAAATAATCGCATAATGAAGGAATTATCCGAAAACAAATTCGACCTGGAAACTCATGGGCTGACTTGTCTTCAGTGATGAGTTCCGCTTCGAAATCAGCCAGATGATCAGCGAGACGTGTCTGGAGACGTCCCGGCACCAGCTGATACCAGCCTGACTGTAGCCGTACCAGGAGTCTGGGGCTCCATTTCATTTCATAGCAGGACATAGTTGGTTGTCACCCGCTGCACCCTTGCAGCACAGCGGTACGTCAACGATGTTACACGCTCCATTTTGTTGCCCTTTATAGCAAGCATCTTGGTCTTACATTGCAGCAAGATAACGAAACTCCTACACACGGCGAGAATTTTTACTTCAACACGTTACTGACTTGCTCAGTCATTGAAGTTCTTTCTCTTCAATAAATTATCAAGTTTTTTTCTGAAATTGTTATTTGTTTGTTCGTCCATGTGTATCACCCCGCCAATTTCCGTCCCATTAACATAATTCCTTCACGGTGCGTATTTTCTCCTTTTTTTAAAGTGTATGTTCTTTAATTGTCAGTAATAGGTTTTTATGACTGTAACGTCATGAACTCAGTTAGTTGGATGGTAAAAATTGTCAAGTTTCTATTGTTTTCTTTCCAGATGTACACCTGAGGATGCGGCTATAGGCCAAGAAACCTGTCGTATCCCGTGGGCCGTGGGACATTAATATACAGCTGTGCGCGGTGTTCTTTTTGCAGGAACTATATATTTATAAAAGGGAACAAGGTAAGCCTGCCATATACCAATAATACGATGAAGATAGTATTGATTATGACCAGTACCTTAGTATCACCACTTAATTAAAACAAACTCTCCAAGGGAATCAAGAGCACAATAGTTAAGATAAACTGCAGTAAATGTTTGTGTGTATTGTGTATGGAATCGGGGACCAAGAAACGACGGACAGGCTGCATCCCGCCGTAGCCTTCAGTGGTTCACAACCCCACAACAGGCCACAGAAGTCCATCCACCCCACCGCCTCCCCACACCGAACCCAGGGTTGTTGTGCGGTTCGGCCCAGAGTTGACCTTCCAACCCCCCTGGGAACGTCTAATACCAGACGAGTGTAGCCCCAAATGTTTGCATGGTAGAGTTATTATGGCGTACGCGTAAGTAGAGACAGTGTTCGAGCAGCAATCGCCGTCATAGTGTAATTGAGGCGGAATAAGGGGAACTAGCCCGTATTCGCCGAGGCAGATGAAAAACCGCCGTCAAAACCATCCACAGGCTGGTCCGCACACTGGACCTCGACACTAATCCACCACCCGTTCGGGAAGCATAGCGTTAGACAGCGCGGCTAGCCGGGCGGCTTCAGTAAATGTTTTAATAACAATTCTGCAGAATTAATCCCACTTACAGAAATTACTCCAAATTAACTTCGCAAGCTTCACACATCTGGATCTATGCATTTTTGTCATCCACACCAACAAGGAGCCACTTCCATGGCTACATCCTTTAATACGCATGAAGAATTTTCTTACTCAAGTGCAGAAGTGTCCCTGAAACATGAGTAGCTTAGGAACAATACGTATGGTTAGATAACACACACCCACAACACAGATTCGCGGCCAGTACTGTCAAACAAGACATGAAACCCTACTAATTGCTCGCCATTGCGAGAGCAAAGCTAGATAAATAATCACGAAACAATCGCGTATATTGGGTAGTTATTGTAGTCTAGCAAGTCCGTGTTCGAAGATGTCATAACTTGTACTGCCCTACATGTTCCCATAAAATGCGACCACTGCTTAACGTACTGATCATACCATGAAACTATGTAGGCGTGTTGAGTCCAGATCACTAAAAAATGTGTAGCTTTGGTGAACGACACTGGCCACACCAGTTATGCTCGACAGAGACTCCCAAGGCTCCGGTCAAGAGCAACACGGTTAACGCTCACGCCATTCCATGTGTCTGTCATACTTCTTCCACCATGAAATACTTTCACTCCCTACCATACAGTCAATTCTGAAACATAGCGACTCATATAATCAACTGCCCATCCATCAGAAACTGCAGACGAGCGTGTCTTCTGCACTGTCAGACTACCAGGAAGTAACTCCATTTCTGCACGAATAATTAACACTTTGCGCCATCCAGATACTACTGAAAGACATGCGACTCGTAAACAATTTCTCAGTCGCCGCAGTCGAAAGACAGACAACTGTGCTATATGACTGCCTGGAAGTACCTAACGTTTCTCCTCTCGCGACACGCACTTCTGCCCCAGTGAGATGACCACTCCACATCTCTGTTTCAGCGATGTTATTGAACGATGGTGCTAACCTTTGGCACACAGTATGTAGCCACTATTTATGCCATGTTCAAAAATGGTGAAATGATCTGAATTTCACACCACGTTCAAAGGTATCCTAACGACCTGTATTTTTTATCAAAATACATGAACATCACGTAAGCTGAATATTGGCATGATGTTCAAATGTATGCAAACAATTAGAATTTAGTGTCATTTTCAAAAGTATCCAAAAAATCTGCATATTGCACCCTGATTAAAAGTATTCCATTATTAATCAAAAATACCTAAAGATGTTGAAAATACTGGGTTAACTTGCAACTTCTGATCTAATCTATATGTTAAGCAGCACCTGCCAACGAGCTTAGTTCGATCCCTGTACCACTGTTGGTGTGAGGCACAGTGGAGCCCACAAAATTTCGATTTTCTCATCTAAATTGTTTTTATCACTTATCAAAGATACATAAACGTACGCAAACACCCACACAGTGCCATCATTCCCCACACACACACACACACACACACACACACACACACACACACACACACTAACAATACCCCCACTTGCAAAGTAGGTTAGAAATCAGATTAATAATGTTGCTCACGCAGCATATGTTCGCTTTATCGGGCAACAACAAAGTTATTGACTGTGGATGGTATCGTCAGAATGGAAATAATGAAGTCACTGTAAAAAAGTCATTAATTTTGGCACTTATCTTGAATGGATTTCCACGTAGATTTCGTCGAAGTTGTTATGGCTCATCTTGTCGATTCTAGGGTGATTCCACTTTGACTGCTAGAAGGTCCAGATCTGTATTTTAGCAATATTTGAAGACCTAACAAATGCGTTTTTCAGGAAATTCTTATTGATCAAACAATTCCAGATCAGAACAATGGTATGGTAGAAATACTTTTGACTTGGTGTTCACGATCCACATTTTTATTAAACTTCTTGTAAATTCACATATACTTCTTCTTAATTGTCATATCATCAAGAAAACAGTATTGTATCAATCTTCATATATTTAATTTCCACTTTAACCAAACACAAGGCTTGAATGTTCATTTACAAAGCGAAATAACAACTTAACTTCTGTAAAGTGAAACAAAGACTGCTCTGTACGCATTCGCGCCAAAACCGTTACAAGTAAGTCAAAGATTACGACAGTCTCACAGAAATGAATACACACAAGAACCATATCACTGTAATATATCGATACATCGGAGTACCTATACATTAATAAAAACAAATGTGAATATGGTCACATAAATATGTCTGATACTTCGCAGAAAAGTAGTACGATATTACTGGTATCGAGAGCTGGGGTTGGAGTGCCGTAATGGTTACGTAAATAAAGAAGCATTACAACACACACACACACACACACATACACATACAAACAAACCCACGCTGTCACACACATACACTAAATGACACACCCACGCAACCATACATTCACACTCAAAACACCACACAATCTCTCTCTCTCTCTCTCTCTCTCTCTCGCTCTCTCACACACACACACACACACAGAGTATTGATGAAAAGCAGCACAGTGTTATTATCATTAATCACCTGAAGCCTACACCGTGATTATGGACTCTCAAAATGGGTACCATAATGCCATAGCGATTTTTCCATGTCTAGATTGTCTCTAATATTTACAAAAGGTACGTAAAAATATTGGATTTCAATCTTAAGTATCACCTGGCATTTTAGAAATATTTCATGAATGCATCACTTCTTCAAGCACCATTTTAGGAATGGAGAAGATAATGCATCATGTTCAGCAGTGAATGAATATAATGTATGTTAGTAACTAGACAATATTGCTTCTTTATTACTCTCCATATTAGGCGCAGGAGGACGTGATTAGTGTTGAACGTTCCATCGACAACGAGGTCAGTATAGACGGAACACAGGCTCGGATTAGGGGAGGATGGTGAGGGAAAAGGCCATGCCCTTTCGAAGGAACCATCCCGGCATTTGGCTTAAACGGTTTAGGGAAATCACCGGAAACGTTAATCTGGATCGCCGAACGCGGGTTGGAACCGTCGTTCTCCCGAGTGCACTACCCCGCTCGTTCCATATTAGACCTATTGCGGATTTGTTCCTCTCTTGGTACAAAAAAAAGCGAGCTTTATAGGAAGGATGTGAAATTAACCCATTGTAACCATGATGCCAAAGCTCTCTAAAAGTTTCCAGACTGTGTTTCCTTTCCTGTCCGTAATAAACTACCAGATAAGAACAAGTTCTAATGCATGAAATACGACATGTATTACATGTTATACGGTCACTTTCTAAAGAGCAACGGTGTGGCCACTGATGGCAGTCGCTGTTACAATATACGCCGAATGGTCTCAGTGAGTACCGGAAGCAGCTTCGTCTCAGCCAACCTAGCCAACCACTGTTGGCAAACGACAGTGAGTTCAGCACGTCCTCGTACCAACACAGCCATCAAAAACAGAACTAACGCACGCGGTTCGACACCGCAAAAATTATAAAAGTATTAAATATTAAATGATTTAATTTTGATTAGTTGTGCAATGAAGCTACTGTTCACTAAAATATAGATTGCACAGCGGTTTCAGCAATTCGTTTCTATGTCGCAGAATGTTATAACAGTTTGCATCATTTAGTAAGCTTGGCTCCTTATCACGAACAGCAGTGGAAGGAGTTGAAGGTGTCCCCATTGATGAAGCAGCTACAGACTTATCATTCATTTGCAAAATAAATAAACATCGCAAAATACTTCGCAAGTCACAACTGGCACGGAGAAGTTATCTCAGAAACTATATTTCTACACATCAGCATACTATCACATATCGTTGGAAGCTGAGGTTTCAGCGACCGGAAAGAAGTGAATATCATTTTAAATTCATATACAGTTTTTCGACTTTTATTGAAACAGCAACTCTTATCAGTAGATCCTTAGAGAGTTAACAAGTAGCACGAGTGGTAGTGTGTTTAGCTAACAACGATTCATTTTCGGAAACAGCAGCACAACAAACGTACACGAGTCGGCGATTAACGACCGGGTCAAAAGGGACTATTTTTTATCTTTTTTTGCTAAACTGTATGCAAATGTAGCAACGATGGAAGAACATGTTACTGCATTTCGTATCAGATGCACTCTGATTACATCTTAGTATTTTTTAGTAGTTGTTTATTGGAAGGGAACAAAATACAGACTTTAAACGGTTTGGAGAGCCCTGACATCGATCGGTGAATTTTGCAGCTTTCTTCGAAAGTCCGGTTTGGTACTACTAGCGGCACATAAACTAAGGAAGTCTACGATGGAAATTAGTGAAAAAAGCTATATCACTCTGTCAAAAACATATATTATAGACTTGTTGTGTACAGAACGACGTGATTTTACTCTTCATTCCTAAAGAGGTGGTGGGTAAGGGGAAGCATTACAGAAGAACTTTTAAAGACCAAGGCGATGGAAGTTTGAGCTTTGTATCATTAGTGACATAGCCTCAAGGAAGCTGAAGATCGAAATTCCAATATCTTTGTGAATTTTTATAAATATTATAGACACTTTATAAATGGAAACAGCATTGCAACACTTAATTCGGGAGAACACAGTCACTTTTCAGCTGTCAGGTGAGATGTGGTAATAACATGGTCACACTTCACATAACCAATAATTGTGTATCACCAATGTGTGTGTGTGTGTGTGTGTGTGTGTGTGTGTGTGTGTGTGTGTGTGGGCGTCTGTGTGTGTGTGTGTGTGTGTGTGTGTGTGTGTGTGTGTGTGTCTGTGTCTGTGTTTGAAAAATGATACAGGCAGTATGGATGTGGAAGGAAGAATTTAGTTTGGGGGCATCTTGTGCCTCACGCCAAGTGTTGTACAGAGATAAAACTAAGCTAAATGTTACTTAACCTCTAAGTTACATCAGCGGTTACGAGTTATGCCACTCTTGTAAAGATCCAGAAAAATTCATGATTAAGAATCAAATACTTCTATTCATGGAGGGATTGTTTGGATAATATTAAACATGGTAGCTTTTCACGAAAAGATCAGAGCGTTCAGGTACTTTTAAACATGGAAGTCATTTTGCCTAATAACCAGATCTTTCGGATACTTTTAAACTTAGTGAGTAGATCCAATGGTTCAGATATTTTTCAGCATGGCTAAGATGGTTGAAATGGCTCTAAGCACTATGGGACTTAACATCTGAGGTCTTCACTCCCCTAGACTTATAACTACGTAAACCTAACTAACCTAAGGACATCACACACATCCATGTCCGGGACAGGATTCGAACCTGCGACGGTACCAGGCACGTGTTTCCGGACTTAAGCGCCTAGAACCGCTCGGCCACAGCGGCCGGCGGCTAAGACGGAGGCTATATATTGATATATTGCTTCCTTTTGATGGTCGATAAAACACTGCATTTCGATCGGCTGATTAATCTTCATGGCCAATATTTTCAGTTTCCCGCCGCTTAAGGTATGTCAAAGTGGACTTGAGGCTCCAAAAACTGTTGCAAATGTTGGCTAGTGGAATTTATCATAAATAATCAATCACTACGAAAAAATGTATTTGTTATCCATTATTAAACTATCGGTCGCTCAGAAAAGAGTATACTATGCAACAAGAAACATCTTTATCATTTTGTATCGTAACAGAACACAGCCCATTCTCAGTGCCTTACAAATAACCTAGTGCCACAAGCATTGACCGCCATCAGAAAACACCCTGCTATTCAGCAACTTCAGCAACAGTAAACAACTTACGTACTAGCGCTTCCATATCTCAACGGCCTGGAACCCCGACCAGCCTCATGAAACTCCTGTTGTTCGACCCACTTGCGTCAGGCAGCTGCTGCAGCCACAGACCCTGTTTCAGACATTTCCGTGTGACACAGAAACGCTATTTCCACCCACTTACTCAGCGCCGTGATGCGGGATTTAAACAGTCGGGTGCAGCCCGTGACAGAGATTGACCGCCAGTTTCAGTGCTCCCCAGCTATTAGTCCAGAGTTTGACTCTAGGCAACGTCCTGACCTACCGCACAGTTATAAAACGCAACTGCCTCCCCAAGTCCGTAGCAGAGCCGCATTCGTTGCCCTGGCTGCCACCGCCAAGTCTTCGCCCAAAATGCTAACAATGCAAATTCGTGGCACCACAACCCCAGGAGTGCGTGTGTGTACAAGCTGTTTGTTTCACCGTCCTCTCCCACTTCATAGGGGGAAATATTATGAACCAATGCCAAATCTTGTCACAGACGAGGGCACACCCAATGACTGTTCACTTTCAACGGACGTAATAAAAAATTATTTTATATTCTTAGTAAAGTGTGTCTGAAGCCTGCCACTCTTGCTGAACGATATAAGTACAGAAGATCATTACATAAGCGGTATGGTTTGGAAACAATGAATAATGTACGCTTCATTATGATGACAGGGCCGGCCGCGGTGGTCTAGCGGTTCTAGGCGCTCAGTCCGGAACCGCGCGACTGCTACGGTCGCAGGTTCGAATCCTGCCTCGGGCATGGTTGTGTGTGATGTCCTTAGGTTGGTTAGGTTTAAGTAGTTCTAAGTTCTAGGGGACTGATGACCACAGACGTTAAGTCCCATAGTGCTCAGAGCCATTTGAATCATTTTTGATGACAGAAGACTTTATTGGTGGCTGAACTTGGCCGCAACATAATTATGTGAGTAGCAGCGAAGGCTTCTGATTTTCATACCAGGCATCTTTGCCTACTCATATCCTTTCACCCTTCTTTCCTTGTCCCGTTGTAGCGAGGTTTCTCGCCACGCAGAGTTTAGATTCACTTGTATTTGGAAAAGAGCCGAACCACTAGCTCTATTAACAGGCACAAAATGTAATTTACCAGGTCGCACTGCCCCGTGTCGGTGTAATTTGTTGGGTATGGTACCATAAAGCGCATTACGTAAGCCAGTGTTGGGAGTGCTCCTGCCTTATACATGGGAAACCATTGGTGCTGAGACGATTTAGGGATAGCCCACAGTAGCCATTTTTTTCTTGTAAGTAGGAATTATGTAAACAGGGTGAGTACTGTAAACAGTAAAGTTTAGGTAATATATTGTTGGGAAGATGCCACAGATTTCTTTTTTGTGGATACGTGCGTAGCGAGCACGGGACCCCGAGCTAATGTGGCCTTCCTTCCTTTCCGGGCTGCATACCTTCCCTTTCCGCATCCTTCCCCATCCCCCATCTTCGCCCCCCCCCCTCACCTCTGGCTCTTTCCTTCCCTATCTCCCCCTCTGGGAGTATGGTTTGTGCCTACGTCCGGAGACGGACGCTTGTAAATGTACCGCATTCTTCGCCTTCCTTGCTTGTATGTCTTCATCCTTCCTTTGTCCTTCTCTTTTCCTTACGTCTTCTCTTTACCCTTTTCTCCGCTGCGGCGTTTGAGATCTCTCTTCTTTCCTTTCCCTTTCTCTTTCTTCCTCCCTGTGCGTGTCTGAAGGCCGACCCACGCACTTCCATGCGTAGCCGGTGACGGGGTAACGCGTAATTCCCCGCCCCGGGTAGACAGGTAGGACACGTACGTACCCCCTGGTAACGGCCAGGCCCAGGTTGGGGTGATTACCCGAGCTGATACCTTCCGAAAGTGCCGATTGGTCCCTCCGTCCGTTTGTCGGGAGGTGTGACCTGAGGTGTGAACAATCACCTAAGGCGGGAGTGCCCTCAGAGAGGGCCCCCACAAGGGAGGAGCGCGCCATCGGAGACGCCGGTAATCATGGGGGATCTTCCGCAATGGTTTCCTCACCTTCCACTATGTCTGCTCACAAACGTAAGTTCACTGAGTCTCAGTCACAGTCAGTTCTTCCATCGTTGCCAAAGTTCCTTGTTGTTTCTCGGTCTGACGAAGGTCACGACTTCTCCACGGTCAACCCTTTCATTATTCAGAAAGGTGTCGACGCAATTGCAGGTCCTGTAAAGTCTTGTTCCAGATTACGGAATGGCACCCTGTTGTTAGAAACAATCAATGCCCTCCAGGCACAAAAATTGCTGCGTACCTCACTACTACACACCTTCCCTGTCCGGGTGGAACCGCACCGTACTTTAAATTCCTCGCGCGGAGTCGTTTATACACGCTCCCTCGATGGATTGTCTGACGAAGAAATACAGCACTGCCTGTCTGACCAGGGCGTAACGGCTGTTCATAGGGTTATGAAAAGGGTTGACACGAGCATCATTCCAACCCGCACTGTCTTCTTGACATTTGACAAAGTTCAACTCCCATCGACAATCAAAGCAGGCTATGAGGTAATTTCCGTTCGCCCTTACGTCCCAAACCCTACGCGTTGCTATCGTTGTCAGCGGTTCAATCACACCAGCCAGTCCTGTTCCATTCCGGCCAAATGTGTTACATGTGGCAAGGATGCCCATGAGGGTGCTTGTCCACCTCCATCCCCTCGCTGCATCAACTGTATGGGTCACCACGCTGCTTCCTCTCGAGATTGTCCCGTTTTTAAGGACGAAATGCTCATCCAGGAAATTAGAGTGAAGGAAAAGGTGTCGACCTTTGCTGCTCGAAAATTATTCGCCAGTCGACAGCCCACCGTGCCTCAGAAAGGAAAATACAGCACTATCCTTGCTTCTCCTCGGCCAACAAAGGAGGCGGCCACGCAGTCTTGCGACCTCACCTTTAGTGCCACGGTCGTCAGATCGGCCAGCGCAAAGATCGCCCGTTCAACCTCACCACTTTCGCCTGCCCACTCTCTGGCTCACCCTTCGTCGAGTTCTGCTAAATCTCGAACCCAAAAGTCAGACACCAAGACTTCGAAAAAAGAGCATACTCGTGAAGAGCTTTTACGTACCCCAACTTCACAACCATCGGTTCCTCCTTCCTCTAAACATCATACTTCCAAGAAGGCTACAAAGAAACCCAGTTCCTCTCCTTCTCCGCCAAGGCGTGTCCCATCTACAGCACCACCTGGCGGAAATCGCCCTCGGCCGTCCTCTGTGTCGCCGAGGCGCACTGCTGGCGGCCGCTCAACCGGCCGTCCGCTGGTGGCAGGAGCTGCTCCTGACCAACCTATGGATCAGGATCTTCTGCCTTCGGCTGAATGCCATTCCATGCTGTCGGTCGCAAGCTCTGAGCAGTCGTTGAGTTGACAGCGACCTTGATCACATTCCTCCATTTTCTGTTCATCCTATGTCCATTATCCACTGGAATATCCGCGGCATTCGAGCCAATCGGGATGAATTGTCTGTCCTCATACGATCCTACTCGCCGGTCATCTTCTGTCTGCAGGAAACAAAGCTGCGTCCTCATGACCGCTTTGTTCTCCCTCATTTTCAGTCCATCCGATATGATCTCCCCTCTGTTGAAGGCACTCCAGCACATGGAGGACTCATGATTCTTCTCCATGAAACTCTCCATTATCACCCAATCCATATAAACACTTCCTTCCAAGCTGTCGCCGTCCGTCTTTCCCTTTCCGGATACAAGTTCTCTCTATGTACTGTATACATTCCATCGTCCACACCAATGGCACGAGCTGATCTCCTTCATCTTCTTGGTCAGCTTCCACCCCGACATTTGCTGGTTGGGGACTTCAATGCCCACCACCCGCTTTGGGGATCTCCACATCCTTGTCCACGTGGCTCACCATTGCTAGACGTCTTCCACCAAGCAGATCTAGTTTGCCTCAACACTGGGGTCCCTACATTTTTGTCTGCCTCCACGACAAATTTATCTCATTTGGACCTTGCGGTCGGTACTGTTCTGCTAGCTCGGCGCTTCGAATGGTTCACCCTTGATGATACACAATCGAGTGACCACTTTCCATGTGTCCTTAGACTGCAGCCTCAACTGCCCTACATGCGCCCGCGACGCTGGAAGTTTGCCCAAGCCGATTGGACACTTCTTTCGTCTCTAGCGACTTTCGATGACCGTCACTTTCCCAGCGTCGACGATGAGGTCACACATATTACCGACGTTATTCTTACAGCTGCGGAACATTCAATACCACGCACCTCCGAATTGCCCCGGCGCCCCTCAGTTCCTTGGTGGAACGAGGCATGCCGTGATGCAATACGTGAGCGGTGTCGTGCTCTCCGCGTTTTCCGCCACCATCCTACTTTGGCCAACTGTATCCGCTGTAAGCAGTTCCGAGCGCGATGCCGTCGTGTCATCCGCGATAGCAAGAAGGCAAGCTGGAAATTCTTTATTAGATCATTTAACACCTTCACTCCCTCCTCGGAAGTTTGGAGTCGGCTTCGACGGTTCTCAGGCGCGCCTAGTTTCTCGCCGGTCTCTGGGCTCACTGTCGCGCATGACACATTAGTGGACCCCGTCGCAATTTCTAACTCGTTGGGTCAGCACTTTGCTGAGATTTCGAGCTCCTCAAATTACCCGCCAGCGTTTCTCCCGAAGAAACGTGCAGCGGAAGTGCGACCTCTTGCTTTCTCCTCTCAAAATCGCGAAAGCTACAATACTGTTTTCTCCTTGCGGGAACTCCAACATGCACTCTCTTCTTCTCGCTCCTCCGCCCCAGGACCGGATGGTATCCACGTGCAAATGTTGCTGCATTTATCAACCCATAGTCTGCCTTACCTCCTTCGCCTTTATACTCGAATTTGGACCGACAGTACTTTTCCCAGACGATGGCGGGAAGCTATCGCCGTTCCTGTTCCGAAACCTGGAAAGGACAAACATCTCCCCTCTAGCTATCGCCCCATTTCTCTCACGAGTAGTGTCTGTAAGGTTTTGGAGCGTATGGTGAATTACCGTTTAGCGTGGTGGCTGGAATCCCGCAGTCTTTTAACACCTGCCCAATGCGGATTCCGAAAGCATCGTTCTGCAGTTGACCATCTTGTTGCTCTCTCCACTTATATCATGAGCAATTTTCTCCGGAAACGCCAAACAGTAGCAATATTTTTTGATCTGGAGAGAGCATACGATACCTGTTGGAGGACAGGCATCCTCCGCACACTGTTCTCTTGGGGCTTTCGAGGTCGGCTGCCCCTTTTTCTTCGCGAATTTATGGCAGAGCGCACATTTAGGGTGCGGGTGAACACTACTCTCTCCCGTACTTTCTCCCAAGAAAACGGGGTACCCCAGGGCTCAGTGCTGAGTGTTGTACTGTTTGCCATTGCCATAAATCCAATTATGGATTGTCTCCTTCCTGATGTGTCGGGCTCCCTCTTTGTGGACGATTTTGCGATCTACTACAGCTCTCAACGGACCAGCCTTCTTGAACGACGTCTTCAAGGATGTCTCGATCGCCTCCACTCTTGGAGCATCGAAACCGACTTCCGTTTTTCTCCCAGTAAGACCGTTTGTGTTAATTTTTGGCGACGTAAGGAGTTTCTTCCGCCCTCCTTACATCTGGGTCCTGTCAACCTTCCGTTTTCAGACGTCGCTAAATTCTTGGGTCTTATGTTTGACAGAAAACTGTGCTGGTCCTCCCACGTTTCCTATCTTTCGGCTCGCTGTCTGCGATCCCTCAACACCCTCCGTGTCCTGAATGGTACCTCCTGGGGAGCGGACCGAGTGGTCCTTCTCCGCCTCTATCGCGCCTTAGTGCGCTGGAAATTGGACTATGGAAGCATAGTCTACTCCTCTGCTCGACCGTCTATTCTTCGGCGTCTCGACTCTATCCACCACCGTGGATTACGTTTAGTGTCTGGAGCTTTTTACACCAGCCCTGTGGAAAACCTTTATGCTGAGACTGCTGAACCTCCGCTGTCCAATCGGCGAGCAGTCCTTCTGAGTCGTTATGCTAGCCATCTGTCTTCCATGCCTGCTAATCCAGCCCATGACATTTTTTTCGACGCCTCCTTTGATGTAGGGTATGCAGGCCGCCCCTCCTCCCTACTACCACCGGGAGTCCGCTTCCGTCAACTGCTCCATTCTCTTTCCTTCCGCTTTCCTAAAACCTTCTTGACAACTTGGGGTACAGCACCTCCTTGGCTCCGTCCCCGGATCTGCCTGCTCCGTGACCTTTGTCGATTTCCAAAGGATGGTACCCCTTCACTTGTTTATCGTCGGGCATTTGCTGCTCTATGTGCACAAATGACGGACGCCACATTTATTTACACCGACGGCTCGAAAACATCTTTAGGTGTAGGGAGTGCCTATATTGTTGGCGACACCCCAAATCACTTTCGGCTTCCCGACCAGTGTTCGGATTATACTGCGGAGCTTTACGCTGTTCTCCAGGCTGTCCACTACATCCGCCGCCACCAGCGGATTCAGTACGTTATCTGCTCAGATTCTCTCAGCTCTCTCCTCAGTCCCCAAGCTCTTTATCCTGTGCACCCTCTGGTCCACCGGATTCAGGACTGTCTACGCTTGCTCCACCTGGGGGGCGTCTCGGTGGCGTTCCTCTGGCTCCCGGGACACGTTGGTATCTGTGGAAATGAGGCGGCCGATATTGCAGCCAAGGCTGCAGTCTCTCTTCCTCGGCCAGCTATTCAATCGATTCCCTTCGCCGATCTACGGAGCGTTCTATGTCGACGTGTTGTTCATTTATGGCACACGCATTGGTCGACACTTACCCATAATAAATTGCGGGACATGAAAGCTCTTCCTTGTGCTTGGACCTCTTCCTCCCGAACGCGTCGTCGGGAGGAGGTAATTTTAACTAGACTCCGGATAGGGCACTGTCTGTTTAGCCATCGACATCTTTTAAGCGGCGATCCTCCCCCACTCTGTCCCCACTGCTCTCAGCTGTGGACGGTAAGACACCTTTTAATTGAGTGCCCCTATTTTAATCCGTTACGCTCCCGTCTACAGCTATCGCCTGATGTATCGTCGATTTTAGCAGATAACACGCGCTCAGCTGACCGCGTTCTCAAGTTTATTAGTGCCAGTGAAATGACGTCGGTCATTTGAAGCCTTTTTTGGGGACAACCAACCCCTTTCTGTAGTGGATTTTTAAGCGTTCCTTCTGCTTTTAGTTTCTCCAATTTTATGACTTTCGTTCCCATTGCTGCTGGTTTTCAATTTCGGCTTTTTACTGTTTCCTAAGTCACAGACCGGGCGCTAACGACCATAGAAGTTTTTCATTGAGTCATACTATCTTTTCTATCAGTGCAACGGCAACCATGGCAGTAGTATGGCTGCCAGAAACTTCTTACTTTTGAAGATAATTTTCATTACATGTTAGGTGAGACTGAAGAGTGAATAATACAGTATACATATAGACGAACGGAAAGAGAAGTGTCCTGGTGAAGTATGTCAATAGTTTTTTTGTATTGGCACTCTGTTGGTAGAAACCCATGGTATGCCCACACATTATACATGAGACTTCTATTCGAGTTATTAGAGGTATGCTATGTAATTAATATGAGAATGTGTGAGGTGCTAAATTCAGTTTGCAACAAGTGGACTGGTTTCCTGATCTCTATCAGCTTCCCACAATGGGGAATGACGCAGCGATTGACAGAACTAAAGGTTAGAGTAAAATGAAGAATGTACTAAAATGACTTAGAGACTCACTGCTTGAGATTAAATAGTGTATAGAATTAAATGTCACGGTCAATTAAGTAGAAGATACCAACAGTAAATACTTGCAAATGAATCAATGGTTATATAACAGGAACTCAAAGAGTTGAAATACTTTCCTTCATGGAAAATTAGTGTAATAGAACAGAACATAGCCTGTGCTCCATGCGTTAAAGCACTCAGTCCTAGATGTTGGCTGCTGCTGGAGATCGACCGGCCTGTCCAACAAATTCAGCAACAGCAAGCCACTTACATACTGCCACTTCTGGTCGTTAGTGGCCAGGGACCCTATCCAACATTCAGAAAGCTTTTGCAGTTCGATTGTCTTTAGTGTGGTAGTCACCAGACCTTGCTCTCTGACACTGTTTCAGATATTTACTTGTAAAAGAGAAACACATCCAATTTCTTTTCAGTCAGCCCAGAGCCAGTGCAGTTACAGCCGAAGTTCCAGCCTGTTATCGAGGTCGACCATTTGGGGAATACTGCTGCACCCAGCTGTATCAATTTCGGTCTTCCAGACATGTTTTAACTATGTCGCAGCTGTAAACATCTTCATTGGGCTTTGAACTAACCACTGCTGTCTGACTGCCCACACCACTGGCAGCCAACACTCTGTCACTGCCCCTACAGGATCTATCGTCGACGTACCTGCCACGGTCCGGTTGTCTGGTTTATGAACAGACGGCCACCCCGTTCCGTGCTACTGGCGCTTCAGGCGGCCTCCTGTTTCTCCCCAGCCATCAGTCCAGAGTTTGATTCTGGGCTGCACGGCGACTTGTCACAAGATTCGAATATGCCGATAGCTTCCTCATGGTCACACCAGAGCCACATCGAACACGCTGACCAGCACTGCCGACTCTGTGCCCTGCATGCCAGGAACAGCAGTTCAGCGCACCACCTCCCTCGCAGCACATGCGTACTGTAGACTGTTTCGTTAACCTTACCTGCCCACCGAGTGAGTGTAAATATTACGAGCTGATGCTAAACCAGGCCAGAGACAAGGGCGCTGTCAAATGACATTTTAGGTTCAATGGATTAGTAAAGAACTGAGATATTTACATGTAAAGGAGAAACACATACACTTTGTATAGTCAGCGCCAGGCCACTGCATTTACACCCCCGCATGTATAGCCTGTAGTCAGGTCGACCATAGGACTATAGAACATGTTAAGCACTATACAGTGATTAAAACAGAAATTTATTTGTTTCAATTCGTACTTACGCACACATAACTTTATATTCTTGAGTTTCCCTGCGGTGTAGCTCACTTCCACTAGCACTGGATTGAAATACTAGGGTTGTCCAGAAAGTAAAAATGGTTCAAATGGCTCTGAGAACTATGGAACTTAACTTCTGAGGTCAACAGTCCCCGAGAATTTAGAACTAATTAAACCTAACTAACCTAAGGACATCACACACATCCATGCACGAGGCAGGATTCGAACCTGCGACCGTAGCGGTCGCGTGGTTCCAGGCTGTAGTGCCTAGAACCGCTCGGCCACTTTGGCCGGCTCCAGAAAGTAAGTTCCGATCGGTCGCTAAATGGGAACCACAGTGTAAATCAGAAACATTTTGTTTTCAAGAGTTAGCTACACTTTCCTAATACTTCTCTACATAGTCGCCGCTCCGACTCAGACATTTGTCGGAACGGTATACCAAATTTCCAACACCATCGTCATGGAAGGCAGCCGCCTGTGCTTTCCGATAATTCTATACGCTGGTCTATAGCGCATTGCCTGCATCCAAGTGTTGATACACTGGACGAGCCAATTGGGGCTGTGTTGTGGGTGATCGAACACTTCTATCGAAAAGGCTGCAGGAGCGTCTTCAGTGCCCCTGCAGAGTGTGGCTGAGAGCTGTCATGAAAAAGGAAGTGCGTGGCAGTTGAGTTGGGTGGGCTGCATTCATTAAGGCGAAGCCTCTCAGATTGCCCTCCTACTTGGCGGGAGACATCATTGTTCTAGGCACCTGTACTCGCTCACAGTGCCCTCACAAGTGTAAAGAGCGTCTTGATGCGATCGCCAGTCATACTAGAGAAACTACCCAACACATCTGTGCAAAGCTTCATCGGGTTTTCACTATGGGGTCCATTTCTCGACTGATCGGAACTTACTCTCTGAGCAACCCTCGTATTCAATATCAGTTAGGGTAGCGATGGCATTTCACTAGGGTCATAATAACTCATTGCATGTCACATGTAAGCTGGGCGTGGTCTGCGAGTAATCTAAGGGTCATCTTAAACGGAGCTGTCAGTGCTGCAGCTTAAAGAGACTCGCGGTTCAATCACAATTGCAGTCTGTGAGGTGATAAGTATTGGGCTTCCTCTGATGGCGTGTGTAGCGCCACCTGGCGGTGTATGGTGAGTTATTTATAGCAGAGGCTCGCAGCGACCGGATTTTAATGTTTCTTCTGAGGAAGTAGTCACATTCTCAAAATTGCACTTAATCGTCGCATGGTGTGGGTCCGGGCTACGACAAGGGGTGGGGAGGATGGGGGACTACCCTCTGGCACTCCTGAAGAAGTTGGCTGTGATGCGATGGCAGATGGTGTCAAAGAACAGTCGTCCCGACATTTGCCTTGCGAGGCACTCTGGATATCTACCAAAAACCCGGAGGTTGGATGTCCATCCTTTGGCACAAGGGGGTGCAGCATTGGCGCCGTTGTGGACGACGAACGCTGTGTGGCCGATGCAGGCTCGATAGCCGTGACTGGTGTCTCTTTGCACGGTGACGGATGCTGCAGCTCCAACAGTGTTGGCGGGGACAGCAGTGGATGTGAAGACGGGCAGTGGCCAACCTCTATGGTATCGTTCTATGACGACCCAGGCGCCAAAATATCAGGCATCGGCCAGGACTGCCCAGGGGCAGAATTCTGTGATGCAAGTAGAGTTTCTGAAACATGCAAATTTAGAGCAGGATCACAACAATCACGAAAACGTTGTTGGATTCCTATTTTGCAGTGAACGGTGTAATGAACTCGGCATGTTGTCCGATAGACGACGCTGGATTCCCAGTTGTGAGGCTTCTTAAAGACACGATGGAAAACTTTGTCCTTTGTGAGGAACTTCGTCGCGGGGTTGGCGTCTCAAACAGGCTGCCGAGGGTGAAACGGATGCATCAGATCGGAGCGACGACGATCATATAATAATTTCGCCACAGAAGAGTCGCAATAAGATAACATGCGGTCAATTCTGAGAAACTACAACAAGTATTTTCCCTCGAGTGCGAAGCATGAAGTTTGGACATCTGAGCTTTGAAAGTGGGAACGAAACATTCCGCTTCACCGTTCGATTGACCAAAGAACGGCGCCGTTCGGTTGTGGCGAATCCTCTTTTCTTGGCGAGATTGTTCAAATTCCATTGAAGTGAACAGTAGGCCACTGTCTAAAGCCATTTTTGGTGTCAAACCTTCTAAACAAAAGACAAAGATGGACACTTTATGGCGCTAGCACTAATTGTCGAATTCACAGAAGTGAAAATGGATATCTGTAATGTGCATCGACAGTAATCAACCACTGTGTGATCCAGAACGGACTAGCAAAATCAATGTAGATGTATTGCTAAGAATCGTCAAATCGAGACTAATTAAAAATTTCCGGCAGCGGTCCTGTCCGGTTATCCGCACTTGCATGGCAGTGGGCAGTCATCTCTCTTACCTGCCTGTCAGGCCCAAACTACGTATAGTATTGGCGTTCCAGCTGTCTAATTCTGACAATTCCCTAGTGTCCGCTAAGCAGTAGTTTGAGAAGATGTTGCTGCAGTGATGTAGGAACCACGATTTGCGCTTGTTCAATAAGAATATGCAGTATAATTACACCACTCTGCATAGAAATACTGTTGCGGTGCGCATAGTATCTGCTTACTGCTGCATCTGAAAGGCATTACAAGGCTAAACCATCAAAAATGCTAGAGCAATCATAGTCACTGTTTCTGTTCAGTAGCATCTGCGATCCGCCGACAATCAGTGGGAAAAGATTGCACTGATTTTGAAGTAGATTGGTTAATCTGAATGAAAAAAACTTCTAATGCATCAAATTACAGATCGTCTCCCATAGGTAAGCGACGCAGAATGTCTGGGTTTGCATCCTCCGTTGTAGGACGATAGAGATGCTTCGTATTGATAAATCGAAAGATGTAATGACCAACGTTAGAACTTGTGTGCTGTACGATAAGGCTTATCTTTCGTCAGATGTGAATGAACAGTCAAATACAGATATTGACGAAATTTCGGGACGCTGTAGATGATGGCTAAGGGTTCCTTTATCAACTGACCAATTCACTTAGACCATGAACAACGTATTATGCGCCAATACTATGGGTCGTTCAGTGTTTCCAAGCTTGTGACACAAAATTTTCCATATTCCATGTGATGATGCATCAACTACAAGCCCTACTTGTTTTTGCGGATCTAAATGAATAACGCAGGGGCGACTAAGCAATCACTTTTTCAACTAGTAAAATGATTGTTCGCGGTCTCCTTTCTGTTGGAATAAATACTTTTACGCTAAAGGCGACGTAACGGAGCAACAATTTGCTCAGCATTCGGAATAATTGTAACATATAGGTCAGTTTGCGGAGAACTGCATGCAGTTGTCTTACGTATGTGGGAGAAGGTAATCTGTGGATGGCCTCTAAACGCTTAGTCGTGAGACGAGAGCTGTGAATGTCAATGATATGTCAGTATAGGAAAGTGAACAATTCTGACAATTAAAATTAAGCCTTGTGGCAGTTGAAATATGAAAAACGAGAGTTCAAACTTTTTAGATGTTGTTCAGGCGTTTGTACAGATAAACGTTTGTCATCTATATCACTTGAACATGACGGAGCTTTCAACCTCATTTGTTCAAGAAAGAATTGAAATAACGCAGGGGCAGATGCTCTTCTGAAGGGAAGGCGCTGATACTCATACAAGCCAATTTCTGTATGACTACCATAAATTATTTCCTTTCCTCGTCTTGGGGAAATTGAACTTCAGCATTGGCTAAATCAATTGTAGAAGAGAAACGTCCGCCTGCTACGTCTTACATTAGCTCCCAAATGGCAGAAGCGAATCAAGAACCAGACCTTTAACTGCTACTTTAAAGTCGGCACAGAGCCTAATTTTCCCTTGATAATCAGAGATGCCCACTGACCAACAGAAATAGGTTTCAAGAAATTAACTCATTGTGATCTGTTGAGATCAGAAGCAACTTCATCGCTGTCAACGTTAGGCACCGGACGTGCGTAGTTAGAATTTGGTTGCACATTGTCTTTGAGTGTAAAGTGTGCTTGAAAATTTTTTGCATGCTACTACGTCTCATCGAACAAATGTCCATATTTTCCACACAACTGATGAATGATGGCATGGGAAACTTGCGTATCAATAGCATACGCATTGTCGTGAATATCTAATCCAAACAAATCAAATGCATCCATGAAAAATATCGGCCGAGAGTGACTGAACTACTATGAATTGTATTGATAAAGTCATATTTCGATATTTTGCTAGAAAAGTGCTCGTGCCAGGAATAGAGGTACCTTCGCCGTTGTAGACTGTCAGAAGCAAACCCGATTTTAGGACCTGAGAGCATCTTAGATACTCGTAGGTAGTTTGATTAATTAATGTGCTGAAGAGGTACAGATTGATTGTAAATCTAGAAAGATATGAATAGTTTGTGGTTTGTTCTCTAAATATGACTGTCAGTTCTGACTTTATGAAGACTGCTTCAATCTGTGTTGCGAGAGACCGAGCCTTTTGATGATTTTCTGTGTAAGGACAGATGATCTAAATTACAAGTTTTGCACTGTGTGCCTCACTTTTCAAACCGTCTTCTCGCGACTATTGTTCCCGTGAGTATTTCCAGCAGATTCGGTTAATGATTCAGATTCTGAGACCATATTAATCTCTATTTACTTAAATCTAGATTTAAGTGGAACAGTTTTTGGTGAGCGCTGCTTTTGCCGGCATACTTGCAGTATGTGTCCTGACATGTGACAGAGCCGGCATTCCGCTTTGCAGAAGAAGCCGTATTTGTCATCATGCATGATGATACACTAGACTTCAGAGGGCATAAATTTGCAGTGTCAGTGGCTTATGTCCTGCTTGCGTCATGGCTTCATGCTGTTGTCAACATGAGCTAGATGGGGCAGAGCCCGCTAAAAACTTGAGACGGAATTGTCGCAACAACAGGCACATTAAGGTCAAGTACCCCCAAGTTTTTTACTTTCTGAACTTCGATTACTTTAAATACGTCATTGAGACAAATAACGCGATATTTCAGATATCACCCTTAATCTGTTGTCTGCGTGGTTCTGAGTAATAGTATTACAAAGCAGCCGGCCGGTGTGGCCGAGCGGTTCTAGGCGCTTCAGTCTGGAACCGCGCGACCGCTGCGGTCGCAGGTTTGAATCCTGCCTCGGGCATGGATGTGTGATGTCCTTAGGTTAGTTAGGTTTAAGTAGTTCTAGGTTGTAGGGGACTGATGACCTCAGATGTTAAGTACCATAGTGCTCAGAGCCATTTGAACCATTTAGTACAAAGCATTTTGCCTTGAATAGAAGCACCAGAAGTGAAGTTAAATTTATAACTTCAAGTTCAGCGATCCATTCCTTACAACACTCGTTACTAAGACGAATGGTGTGAAAGAACTGAAAAGAGTAGCAGCTGGATGAATCTGAGCTTTAGAAAATTCATCGAACTTCAGAACGACTTCCTCATAGGGTACGATTTGGACTCTACTTGAGGGAGCAATATCCTGCACAAACGAAAAACGTGTGCTCCTATCCAAGAAATACAGAAAGAGTGTCGTGAGTAACCTGTAATTCTGTAAACTTTGAAACTGTGCTACAGCTGTATGTGGAACTCCGTCTGTTCCTCTTGGTTTTCATCAATATAGTGGTAGGGGTCAGTCTGCACCTGCTCGCCGGCATTCTGTAGTTGAGTCGTATTTGCTTGGTGTGTTCCCCTCAGCTTGGTAATGATTCTTAGTAAAGTTCTATTTGTTGGCTTTGAAAGTGAATATTGTCGTGAGTGGTTGCTCTCCCCAAGTTCCCATTGCGTGCAAAATTCAAATCCCTTGAAGACTAGACACGCCAATTTAAGAACACTGTAAGAGTAGCGCAAAATTGTAGAAATCCACACGGTTTCAGCTCCTCGCTGTATCTAGAACAGGAAAGTTTCAGTTAGCTCCGCCAACACTGAAAGAAATTTTGATTGGTTCATTATTCACAGATGTTGAATGTTCTCCCGTGGATGCAAGTAGTTACCAATCACAAACTTGGAACCAGACTTTTCTGTTGTATCTGACGGTGTAACGAGGTGGATGAACACTTTAGAGCACATCGAACACTGTACAATGATTAAAACATAAATATATTTATTCTCAGCATGAACACTATGAAGAAACCACAAATTTGTATCCTTGAGTCTCTCTGCAATCTCTCTCTGTTCCAGTAGCACCGGATTACAATATTCACAAGCGGTCGGAGTAGCAACAGCGTGGTGCTAAGCTCATACTGTCTCAGTGCAAGTCTTCCGTAAGCCCATTGTGATCTGAGAGTAATCTGAGGATAATCCGAGGCTGATCTCTGAGTGTGGCGGCTTAAAAAGACGCGCTGTCCAATCACAGTAGTAGGCAGTGAGGTCATGAGTATTCAGCTTTCTCTGGCGGTGTGTGTAGCATCACCCAAGGGCGTATGCTGAGCGCTCTATAGCAGGGGCTCACGGCGGCCGCATTAAAGGTCTCTTCTGCGGAGACGTGAGCTGAGAGAGACGCGCCGAGTGCGGCCAACGAAGAGACCGTTGCTAGCGCACATACCCTTTTCCTATACCATCAACTGAACACAGGAAGCCACAGGTGGGGTCCAGCCCCTCTTGACAGACACAAAGGACGGCTTCCATCAATCAGCAGCGGTACTTCCATGCCCCACCCGCTACAGTTTGTCAAGTAACGAAAAGTGTATGACAGGTAGCAAAGCAAGTTTTAAATATACTAAAACCATTTCTTCTGGACTGATCCTTCCATTCCATGGACGAATATTCGCCTGTAAAAAACGAGGTTTTATATGTAGTTGCGTGATCACGACTAAACAATAATATTTTAATTAATGTTAATAACAACAATAATAATAATGTCTACTTGCTCAGAATAACTGATCCGTTCCACAATATCTCGATGAAAGAATCGATCAAATCATCTATGGAGCAAGTGATCAACTTATTAAACTGACAGTTCGGTAGTATTCGCATCTGCAATTTTGTGTTAGCAGAAGAGCCAACACCGTGTCACGAGTGGAGGCCGAAATGCACGCGTTTTAGCTCAAGCAGGCTAGTGTGAGGTCTGGAACATGACAAGGAATGAGAATTCAGAAAGCGGACGTAATTAGTTTGATACTTAACTTTAATTCATTAATGATAAACGTCGCTCTTGACGATACATGATTCACAATATTATCTGTTAAGAATACATTCTTGGAGGTAGTACTTCATAGTAACTGAATATGGCGCCCAGCTAGGTCGTAGCAAATGACGTAGCTGAAAGCAATGCTAAACTGTCGTCTCCGCAAATGAGAGCGTATGTAGACAGTGAACCATCGCTAGCAAAGTCGGCTGTACAACTGGGGCGAGTGCTAGGGAGTCTCTCTAGACTATACCTGCCGTGTGGCGGCGCTCGGTCTGCAATCACTGATTGTGGCGACACGCGGGTCCGACGTATACTAACGGACCGCGGCCGATTTAAAGGCTACCACGTAGCAAGTGTGGTGTCTGGCGGTGACACCACAGTCAGCACCCTGTATTTCTCTTGACGCCGAGGGCGTTACGCCTGTCACGTACATTGTTCAATCACATTTATGTGACCACCAGTCGAAAGACTGAATAACCACCTTTTGCTGTGCTGACTGCTCCGAGGCGTGCAGGAAGAGAATAAGTCAGGTTCGGAAGGTGGCAACCTGTATGGGCTATGCACTAGGAGTGCAAATCCCACATCAATCAACACTTTGCATTTTTGAATAACTAATTAGGGCAGTAATGACAAGTAGCAGCATGGATATGAACAAATTTGCTGTTCATCGCGCTATGCTAACAGAGATGGCTAAGGGATGAGCAATGAGAATGTACTGCATTGCATTAAGTGAAATACTTTAACCAGAGCGACAAGCTAACAGTTTAAAATTCAGCCGTTGCGAAAATGCTTCAACCCTTGGCCTGAAAGCCAATGATCATGTACTTTTGGAAGTCAGATAAATAGCTCCGTTTCCGCATTAGGACAACGTTGCATTGTTGCAGTGTGTTCTGAACGATTCCTTTGGCTAATATCTTTCAGAAAATAGTTAATCTTCTGCCATAACCAGCCGCGCGGAGGACCCGCGCCGCCTGAGGATTCTTGTCACGGTCCGCGCGTCTTCTACCGTCGGAGGTTCGAGTCCTCCCTCGGGCATGGGTGTGCGTGTCGTTCTTAGCATAATTTAGTTTAAGTTAGATTAAGTAGTGTGTAAGATTAGGGACAGATGACCCCAGCAATTTTGTCCAATAATACCTTACCACAAATTCGCAAGTTTACCATAACGCTACCTTACTATATCCACCTATTACATTGTTTACATTCTCCTTACCAATGAACGTCTCGATAATTAAACTAAATCTCATCGCAGTATCCCAGTGTACAATGTGGACCGAAATTCACACACTCTGTCACCATAAAGTAAGTCTTTATAAACTAACATTACAAAAATCCCTGTAACGAGATTTCGTCCATGTATATTTTCTGTAGAAAACTGGCATCGAAGAAAGGTAATTGAGCAACAGTGTGATTACGTGTGCGACATGTATCTTCATTGAGTACTTTGTGACTCTTCTAGCCAGTTAGTTCAGTGGGCAGAGTTTTCTGAAAACAGTTCTCGTAAAGTAAAATCAAGAGAAACATAGCTAGGATAAGGGGATAAATTTTCAGCCCTTCACTGACACGGCTCCATTGTTAACGAAGATTCTTTTCATGTTGATATATCTTTCAAAATCACGTGTGACGATGGTTCACTAGTTCAGTAGGGTAGTTACCTTTATACTGCGTTTCTGGTTGTACTATTATATAAGTACCTTCTAGTTAAGTGAAACCTTAAAATTCTTTATTTCAGGCAGTTAGTATAGAACTAAATTTTGTCCACAGTTGATAACGGTTTGCAGTCGAAGATAATGCGATAGGCGGTTGAAGGAAAAGGTGGCCGTGCTTCTTGTGCTATAGTCGCCCTGAAACAGCAGCCACATATGAAAATATTCAGAAAAAGCATATACGTAATAGTTGACAATTTAACATTTCAGAAGAAACTGTATTATGCAATTTTCAAGAAAGAATTACCTACGAGGATAACATCGCAAGATGGATGCCGATATTTTGAATGCCTACTTAAAGAAAATGCGAAAATTAATTTCTCTGCTTACTTCGCACTCTTTTACATGAATCCAAGTCACTGTGGGCGCAGACGTGCTGCTGCAGACAAACAATGCACCACCACCTTTCACGCAACATTAAACACAAAAGAAGGAGTGGATACAATCCGGCAGCCAGGCGCCACAAGAGGATTAGTCGATTCCTTATTTCGGAAGGGCGCTGACAAGGTTATCTACGATGTAAAACAGTATCTCGAAAAATGTGAGGAAATAACTACTGAACACCACCCAAGTCACTGGATCACGTACATGGAAAGAAAATTCGTCTTTAATCAGGAAAATGCCCTTCCCCATAGAGACGTTTAGGTAATAAGGTATCTGAAGAATCTGAAATACGAATTTTTGGTACATGGACTCTCTTCCTCACTTCTGACCCTCCCAGCCTTCACCATGTTCCCACATCATAAATATCGATTGTCTTCGAAGCGTGTTGAGTCCCATGAAGTGACTACCCCAGCCGTACAAGGGTATCAAACTCATCTTCCAGTATCGCAGGGATAGAATCTAAGACTGAGAAAACATTGGACGTAGTCGTCTCTTAGGTCAATCAGCTAAGTCGAGCCGGCCGCGGTGGCCGTGCGGTTCTGGCGCTGCAGTCTGGAACCGCGGGACTGCTACGGTTGCAGGTTCGAATCGTGCCTCGGGCATGGGTGTGTGTGATGTCCTTAGGTTGGTTAGGTTTAAGTAGTTCTAAGTTCTAGGGTACTTATGACCTAAGATGTTGAGTCCCATAGTGCTCAGAGCCATTTGAACCATTTGAGCTAAGTCGAGAAATTATTTTACTTTTTACCTTAACATACAGTCATTAACTGGACGTGTGAAATTTTGCTCCTTTCCTATGTAGATCACTATTTATTAACTGATCTGAGATACCCTGCACTGTGTTGATATTTATTGGGACATTTAATGTAGGTAACGGCTATTTGTTCTTAACATTCGTGTAACATTCAAAGTTCCTTAGTAGCATAGCATACTATAGTACAAGGTTATTCCAATGAAACAAATTTCATCATCACTCTCACCCAAGTCAAGATGGAAAAAATATAGCAAGAACTAACCTTGTTGTGATCAACCAGACTGACGTTCAATAGTGTACTTAATAAAAGAACAGCACTACGACGCCTGTACTTAGGTTGTTTGTCTGTGTGAGGAGTGAGTCAGGTGACTGCAGTGAATATGACTGTCTCCTTACTTACTCTGCCTACCACTGACCCGTTCCCAGAGGGTACCAAAGAACTTGCTGAGACTAGAATATTCTCTCGCAGTCATCACGACTAATCGACACAATGAAGAGAAAGCATTATTCCTGTTCTGGTGATGAGTCTAAAGACTAGTCTAGTGCAACCGTCTACACCAGTATACCCTGTGCAATCTCTACATTACTTCATTAATTGCAACCTATTAATTTTATTGAAGCCTTGAAAATTTTTAGAATTTTTACCCACAGTCTACTTGCATGTAATGCTACACTATATACAAATATTTTAGTAACGAGTTCCTATCACATTTATATTCGATATCTACATATTTCAATATGATGTTGCACAACCGGCGCCTGAATGAATTCACTGGTTGTATTAGAAGGTGTATTAGAAGGTGTATCATAAGGCCGCAGTATCCAGTCCTGAGGCCAGCCTGCCCACAACTATTGTAACTGGTAGCATTATCTTCCTGGCAACTGAAGTACCTCAGCATTACGTAGGCTGCTCAAAGAGGCATGGTGGTGATGGTTCAAATGGTTCAAATGGCTCTGAGCACTATGGGACTTAACAGCTGTGGTCATCAGTCCCCTAGAACTTAGAACTACTTAAACCTAACTAACCTAAGGGCATCACACACATCCATGCCCGAGGCAGGATTCGAACCTGCGACCGTAGTAGTCGCACGGTTCCGGACTGCGCGCCTAGAAACGCGAGACCACCGCGGCCGGCCGGTGCTTGGAAACGGGGTATGATGCTGAAAGACAATGAGAGAAGTAACTGAGTCACACACCATCTAGTGTTACCAGCATCGCTACAAGTGTTCCTCAGTCACGGAAATCACCGTAACCTCCGGTAGCATATGGAAGTCCCGTGACTCCGTGAAGTCTCCGCGGCATAATTCGGCCGACCTGAATACTTAAAGGCCTACTGAATTGTAATCTCCTGACGACGACGACAGAGGAAGTCGTCGAAAGATCGAGGATAATAAATTTGACGCGGCTAGATTTACGTGAAGTATTTATTCAGTAATTCACCCTGTTAGCCGTCCTACCCGTCACAGGGAATAGCAACTCTAATCATCTGGATATCCCCTGATGGCTTGTAGGTGCACTAAATTACATTGACTTCGGAACATGTCTCCCGGGTGTTTCACTTTCTTGTCATACATTCTACATTATCATTTTTTCTGCCATTGTCATTTATTTAGTGGCTCAAACAGGAAATCTAGTATACTACTTCTAGTGTCGCATTTCCGAATCTAATACCTCGTTGCCATCTGATTTAATGTGGTCGTCGGAGAAATCCACCGAAGTTGGTCCCTCTGTTATTGCAGTATAAGAGACGAAGCACGTGAAAGGAAAACAATAGCTGGGAAGGGAGTGAGACAAGGATTTAGACTGTTTCCTATTCTATTTAACCAATACACTGAGAAAGCAGTATACCTAACCAAGGAGAGGTCTGCAAAAGAAATTTTAGTTCATGAAGAGTTCAGGTTTACCGGTGACATCGTATGTGTGACGCAGACGTCGAGCGACTAAGAAGGAAATGTGAACGGATTCGACAATGTTATGAAAAAAGCTACAATATTAGACAAGTGTTTCACCTATGCGCGACAGTTTACGGAACCAGTGAAGAGTCTGGCCTCTAAATTTTTCGCATGGCAAGTTGAATGGCGATCGATACGCTAAATCAGAATTACAAAAGCACATACACTCTTATATGATCGTATGCGGTCATAGGCTCATAATGATAATGAGAAACTACGCCGCGCATGCTCCATATGCTATTCAGCTGATCACGTGAGGAAAAATTGCGACCGTACACGAACTGAGCTATTTTCTATAGGACAAATTCATCCATGAGTAAAGGCGTTTACCACTTTCCTCTTACGACGGACAGACCTCACTATGAGTGCATAGGGGCTTGGTAGTTGGAGAAATGTGAAGAGGAAGTACAGAAATATCTACTAGAGACAAGGGAACGGAATGACGATCGGCAAAGCAGACAATAAAAGTAAATCAATCGATGAGGATTCTTTCAGTGACACTGCTAACACAGGTGATAAGGAACATCAGACTGCGCCCATTACAGCCGGCCGGAGTGGCCGAGCGGTTCTAGGCGCTACAGTCCGGAGCCGCGCGACAGCTACGGTCGCAGGTTCGAATCCTGCTTCGGGCACGGATGTGTGTGTTGTCCTTAGGTTAGTTAGGTTTAAGTAGTTCTAAGTTCTAGAGGAGTGATGACCTCAGCAGTTAAGTCCCATAGTGCTCAGAGCCATTTTTGAGCGCCCATTACGTTCTAAGGGCACCTAGAGATGGCAGTAAGCATTAGCGAAACTATCGCCAAAGAGCAAAGAAGCAGAATGGAGAGCGGCAATGCGGACAATAAAAGTAAAACAACTAATGAAGATGCTATCAGTGTCACCAAAGAAGCACATGGTTGGGGAACGTCATAATGCGATTGTGTAGTGGAAGACGATTTAGAGATCGCAGCAAGCGTTAGTGAACCAAATAGAATTGAAAATCTGTGAAAATAGCTTTTCTGAATACGCAGAAAAAATATGCGACGATTAATCTATTACCGATGAAGGCATCATGCTGGAAAAAATCTGTGAAAACCGAACGTAATAATGAAACCCCTCCTTTACTGCGACGGGCAACGGCCTTGCCGAAGTGGATACACCGGTTCCCGTCAGATCACCGAAGTTAACCGCTGTTGAGCGTGGCTGCTGCTTCGATGGGTGAACATCAGGGCCGCCATGCACTGTTGTTATTTTTCGGGGTGCACTCAGCCTCGTAATGCCAATTGAGGAGCTACCCGACCGAATAGTAGCGGCTCCGGTCACAGAAAACCATCGTAACGACCGGGAAAGAGGTGTGCTGACCACACGGCCCTCCTACCCGCATCATCAGCTGAGGATAACACTGCGATCACATGGGCCCGATGGGCCACTTGTGACCTGAAGACGGAGTGCTCTTACTGCGACGGCCTTCAAAATCCTCATTGCGAAACTACAAAGCAACAACCGCGCTTGTTCAAAACACACAAGGCAAGCAACGAAGAAGCTGAGAAAAGAAATGGAACCGGCTCCCACGAACATCAGACAACATAATAGGGCAACTAAGAACGATCAGATCGTGCTAATTCCTGTATGGCATATGAATGTCAAGAATTGTACGAGCTTCAAAAAGGCTGGGGGGGGGGGGGGGAGACATTGTGTCCGTTACAGTTGACCCATGGACACACTGAATGAAGCCAGGCTGAGGAGGTGGGGGAGGGGGCAACATTGTATCCGGGACAGTTGACACACTGGACCCACCGAATGAAGCGAAACTTCCACTGTGCAGTAGGAACTTATGATGATCTGAAGCATTATGTTATACACGATACAAGAACCCATATAACACAAACAGTTGTTAAGCTCAATGAAACAACACACCAACACACAAGCTCCGCCTAAGGAAAGATATTTGATTTGGGAGGTACTAACAGATTCGAAACTTTGGACAAAATCAAACTCATACATATAAGCAGTCATATAAAACAAAGATCAAAGAGAAATATGGAGTGTAATACTAAAGTTCTCAAACAATCTTCTTCCAACCAATTTCTAAAATGACAGACTTTCGCCATTAGTCTCTCAATCTTATAAAAGAGAATGCATGTAGGTTCAACATCACCTCTAAAACATTGGATACATTTCAACCTAAAACGGTTCACATATCACTTCCTATCTGGTATGAAACACTGCTGGGGTTAGAAACACCAGCGTCTCAAACCGTTTGGTTGGTGGGGGTTGGGGGGAGGGACTTAGAGATAAGCGTAATATATCCCTCATACTCTCGCCATCCAGTATTTGAGGTATTTGAGAATGAGATCACTTAGCGACTTGCGACAGAAGTACAAATAATACCAAACCTTTACCAAAAATTTTTCTCGCTGACAATCACTCCTCCCCACCACCACACGCCCACCCACCCATCCTCACACACAGACACACAGACACACACACACACAGACACACACACACACACACACACACACACACACACACACACACTCACACACACACTCACACACACACTTTATCATTACAACACTGTCGATTTTCATGCAGCAAAACTGCGCTCAAACACGACGTCTCAAATTATTATTTCTTTTCTGGTAACTATATTCGCAACATGTTTTGCGGACACTTTCTACAATGTGCATCAAGATTGAAGGATCACTTTCCCGAAACCCCGTAGTTGGCACCCGTTGCAAAGCTCAAGTTAGCAATTTAGCTCAAAGGTGCCTCCAACCTTCCTCTACAACGGTGCAAAACAGTGCCACTTCACCCTCCGGCTCGGTGAATCTTCAAACAGAAATGTGCCGACACATGCGAAAGAAAGGCCATAGCTCACAACTTCAAGTCAGCTCTAAGGTGAGCTAATGTCGTTTCACTGCCACCATATTCTGCCAATGGCACTGTGGACGTATCACGCGATGGGAAGGTGGTCGTACTCCCGCTTACCCTAACGTCAACCCTTCTTTTGATGGCTATGCGATGGAGGTTACAACAGTTATACCCACGCGGTTTTCATATTGGTGGCCGAGGAAAACATTTTCAGACACACCGCCGCCCAGAATCGACACGGAATGTTCGCAATGGGTGGCTTATAAAGTTGTCAGTGAAACCACTCTTTCGTTTGGGGTGTTGATTCCCACAGATCTCGCTGTCGAAATCGAAAGTTCACAGTACGACGAGCAACAGGAGGACGTTCTTGACAAATATGGCATTGCTGCCACTCACTTGGCGTTTCAATCCTACTTTAAAGACATCGCGGGTCTGCAACCCCATTGAACGTGATCTCACCTCTATGGAGTATAGTGTGACAGCAAATTTTGCTGCACCATACACGATGGAACCACTATGGACTGTTCAAAACCACTGAAAGAAATTTGATCATCATCCGAAGCAGTAAAGTGCTTTTGTTTTTTCCTCCCTCCTTCTTCACAACCTCTTGTGGAGTGATGTCGAGAGAGTTCGACATCGTCACATGCAATTCAGTAAAATGTACAGTATCATCCACCTTTGGCAACATCCTTGGGGCCAACCAAGCACCTTTCTTCATCACTTTGTCGTTTTCTTCTCGCATGTCACATGCTGAACTCTCTCGTCATCTCGCCAGAAAATAGCGCGAAAAAGTACGGACGAGAAGTCATATAAACACATTTCTGCTTCGGATCACGTTCAGATTTCGTCGAATTGTTTCGCAAGGTTTCACACTGTATGGCGCAAACAATATTGTGAAATCACGTTCAGAGGGGTTGCAGCACCGCAGTGTCGACAGAGCACGGGAGAAAGGCCCATGGGGTGGCAACAGTGTCTAAATGTGCTAAAAATATCGTGTCGTTCTCGACAGCGAAATCTGTGAGAGTCAACGCCCCAAACGAAAGAGTGGTTTCATCGACGACATTCATTCCACCCACTGAGGCCTTTCCTTGTCGGTTCTGGGTGGCAGGGTGTCTGAAATATTTTCCTCAGCCACCAATACGAAAACCGCGTGTTCTCATCGCTGGGTGTCACAGTTCTAACCTCCATCGCAGAGCCATCATAATAAGGGGTGAAGTAGGGGAACAGGGGGCGGGACGACCTTTTCATCGTGCGGGATGTCCACTGTGGCGTTGGGAAGGATTTTGTTCCATCGCAGCCCCATGAACCCAACTTACATCTCACTTGAACTTCTGAGCTATGGCATTTCGTTCGCATGTGTCAACCACTTTCTGTTTGAAGCGTCGCCGAGACGGATGATGAAGTCGCAGGGCGTCAGTACTTTGCACCATTACAGAGGAAGGTTGTTGGCACCTTTGAGCAAGATTTCGAACTTATTAGTTGCAAACATGGGATTTCGAAAAAGTGATCCTTTAATTTTGATGCACAATGAACATATACGACTGAATGATCGCACAAAATGACACTGAGCTAACAAAAATCTTTAGAAGGCCCTCCAGAAATACCGAGCCGTGCTGCCTCTATAGCCAACCATAATTGCGAAAGTGTTGCCGCTGCAGGATTTTGTGCAAGAACTGGCCTCTCGACTATGTTCATAAAAGGCGGATGGGATTCATTTCGGGCGATGTGGGTGTCCTAACTATTCGCTCGAATTGACCAAAATGTTTTGCAAAACAATAGCGAAACACTGTGGCCCAGTGAAATGGTTTTGATTAGATTAGTACTTGCTCTATAGATCATGAATACGACACTTCGTAATGATGTGGAACGTGTCAGGTTAATAAAAGGTGTCTATACTAGACATTACATTACACAAAATATTACATGACAATTTTTTTTTGGGGGGAGGGGGGGGGGGGAGGGTTGGGGAAATTACCGACTTACTATATCCAAAAATTCATCTAATGAGAAGAAGGAGTTGCCATTAAGAAATTTTTTTAATATCCTTTTAAATGCTATATGGCTATCTGTCAGACTTTTGATGCTTTTAGGTAAGTGACGAAAGACTTTTGTGGCTTCATAATTTACCCCCTTCTGAGCCAAAGTTAGATTTAACCTTGAAGAGATCATTCTTTCTCCTAGTGTTGTAACCAAGTACACTGCTATTACTTTTGAATTCGTTCGGACTGTTAATAACAAATTTCATAAGTGAATATATACATTGTGAGGCTACAGTGAAGATTTCTAGCTCTTTAAATAAGTGTCTGCAGGATGATCTTGGATGAGTTCCAGCAGTTATTCTCATTACACGCTTTTGTGCAATGAACATTCTTTTACTCAGTGATGAGTTACCCCAGAATATGATGCCATACGAAAGCAGAGAATGAAAATAGGCGTGGTAAGCTAATTTACTGAGATGTATATCGCCAAAATTTGCATTGACCCTAATAGCATAAGTAGCTGAACTCAAACGTTTCAGCAGGTCCTCAGTGTGTATTTTCCAATTCAACCCCTCATCAATGTTATACAGCTATAAATATTGAATATTCTACCTTAACTACCGATTTCTGATCGTAGTCTATATTTATTAATGGTGTCATTCCAGTTACTGTGTGGAACTGTATATACTGTGTTTTGTCAATGTTTAATGAGAGCCCATTTGCAGAGAACCACTTAACGATTTTCTGAAAAACATTGTTTACAATTTCACCAGTTAATCTTGTCAGTAGGGTGTTATAGCTATAGTTGTATCATCGGCAAAAAGAACCAGCTTTGCATCTTCGTGATCTGTCATCCATAAAAACTCTATCGTTGTGTGGGATAATGACATCCATGAATATCTGCAAATTGTCTCTAAGTAGCCTAACATTCCGAAGACCCTGTCCATTCTATGTAAACACAGCCCACACCATTATCAGCCACCACCAGCTTGTGCAGTTCCTTGTTAACAAATTGGGTCCGTAGATTCGTAGGTTCTGCGCGACAATCGAACCCCATCGTCTGCTCTTAACAAGTGAAATCGGAACTCCTCTGAATAGGCCAAAGTCTTCCAATCCTCTAGGGCCAACCGTTATGGTCACTGGTCACGATTCCAGGAGAAGCGCTGCAGGCGATTTCGTGCTTTTAACAAAAGTCTCTCTCGTCGGTTGTCTGCTGCCATAGCCCTTTAACGCCAAATTTCGCCTCACTCTCCTAATAGGTACGTTTGTCGTACGTCCCACATTGATCTAGGCAGTTATTTCACGCCGTGTTGCTCGTCTGCTAGCACTGATAACTCCATACAATCGCCACTGTTGCCGACCATTAAGTAAAGGCCGTCGGTCAATGCTTTGTCCGTGGTGAGAGGTAATGACTGAAATGCTGTGTTCTGGGCACACCCTTCAAACAGTGGATCTCGGAATATTGAATTCCCTAGCGATTTCCGAAATGGAATGTCCCATGCGTCTAGCTCCAAGTATCATTGCACGTTCAAAGTCTGTTAAACCGTGTCGTGCGACAATAATCCTGTCGGAAGCCTTTTCACATGAATCGTCCCAGTGCAAATGACAGCTCCGACAGTATACTGCTCTTTCAAGTCTTGTGTACGCGATATTACGGCTATTTGTATAAGTGCATGTCACTATCCCATGACTCTGGCCACCTCAGTGTATATCATTGGACGACACATACTTGGGGAGATACGATGTCAGAAACGCGGCGATGCGTCAAAAACTACCGCATGATGTATAAGGCTTCTTTACCACCACCACTGCATGCAATATATTTGGCAGATTGTTTTAAAAAATACCACTGGACTCACGTGCAAAATTATATCGTAATACGACAAATTGTCTAGAAGAAATGGTATCATAAACACTGGGGTTAGTGAAAAACTAGTTCTTCGTAAAACGGACTGAAATTAAGATGACATAATCATCCAGTGATGACAATGGGAGAGCTTGGCGACTTCCTAAGATCTTTAAAATAATTTCAAATAATTCCCATGTCTTTTCTGTGTTACATGCGTAACATCAAATATTGAAAAAATTAGCTCATTTGTAAATTAATTGGTAGTTTGAAGCTGTTTTACACAGGAGAGTTCGATTCTTTAAGGAATCGGAGGATAATCGGTTATTTAGTATCTGGAAAGAGGTATTGTTTGATTACGGGCAACTTATATCTCATAGGAGTGGGAATGAAAAGGGGATGTCACAGAGGCATAACTCAGGAAAACCCAAACCACTTTCAACCAAATTACTAATGACTTACATTTTGCATAGAAATGGTGTGAGACTAAGATTTACCACTACCACTAGGGATGTAGGTGGGAAGAGAAGAGAAATTGTAAAACTGTTCGAAAACGACCTGTTGGTATTTATCTTCTGCGTTTACTTGAAATGGATAAGTTTTAAAACAATGAAATGCAGCTTATCTCTAATTTGTGCTTTTTAGTTCGTCAACCAGGTCGCGAGAGTGAGCACTGCATCGAGCAAATAACTTTGTGAAAGTGTTTCGGTACCTAACATCAAACCGCATGAATAACAAAAATAAAACTGACATCCTGTTTCGCGTCGTATGGTGTAAAATACCAGAGAATCACACATGTATGTGTGAAAGGTAAGTCACCTACGCATGGATTCAACACCTTATATTAAGCGCCTGGATCTATTTCAGCCTAAAAAATGGTTCAAATGGCTCTGAGCACTATGGGACTTAACATCTATGGTCATCAGTCCCCTAGAACTTAGAACTACTTAAACCTAACCTAACCTAAGGACATCACACACATCCATGCCCGAGGCAGGATTCGAACCTGCGACCGTAGCAGTTGCGCGGCTCCGGACTGAGCGCCTAGAACCACTAGACCACCGCGTCAGCCTAACTCGGTACACATATTATTTAGTATTTACCATCTCGAAACTGATACTGTGGGGGTAAGAACCACCATCCTTTCATCAGGGTGGGAGTGTGGGCGAGAATGATGTGGAACACTTTACAGGGGAAGGAGGAGGTGGACAGAAAGAGGGGGATCAGGACATAGATAGTCGAGGGAAGAGGGATGGTCAGAGACGGGGAAGGCGGAGAAGTGCGAGAGAGGCCGAGGAAGAGATGGACAGAGATGGGGAGGAGGAATGGCTTGGGAGAGAGTGTCGGAGGGAAACAACAACAAAAGGGGCGGAATGGAGGGGCTGTGTTGAGAAAGTATCAGACCTCCAAGCGCCAGCGGAAAAGACTGATGCTCCTGTAGGAACTGAATGTCGGTGAAGGCCGGAGATAAGTTCAGCTGAAAAATCAAACGGTGTTCCGAAACGATTGGCTAAACACAATTGGCAGAGGTGTATTTATTTGCTGTTAGAAGTCATTTATCTTGTAACGAAATTGAAGTTGATAGTTCTTCTGAATCAGTATGCGCAGAGGTCGTTCTTAGCAATATGAATAATATAATAACTGGATTCTTTTACAAACCTCGCAGCTCAGATGTTACAACTGCTGAAAGGTTCAAAGAAAATTTGAGCTTAATTTCAAGCATATACCTGAATCATACAATTAAAAATGGTGGTGATTTTAATTTACCATCGATATGCTGGTGAAAATACTTGTTTAATTCCGGAGGTACGCATAAAACACTATCCGAAATTGTGCTGAACGCACCGTCTGAAAATTATTTCGAGCAGTTAGTTCACGTGCCCATGCTAAGAGCAAACGTTTGTGAAAACACACTTCACCTCTAAGCAACAAACGTTCCTGAGCTAATAACGAGCATTAAAACGGATACAGGTATTAGTGAACACAGGGTTGTCGTAGCGAAACTGACTATTGTAATCCCCAAATCCTCCAAAATTAAACGAAAAATACAACTATTCAAAAAGTAAATAAAAATTCACTTGACGCCTTCCTGAAAGACAATCTATACTCCTTCCAAATTAACATTATAAGTGTGGACCACATGTGGCTTGAATTCAAAAAAATATAATCGACAGAAGTTGAGAGGTTTATACCAGATAAATTGACAACAATGGAGCTGATCCACATTGGTCCACAAAATTGGTTAGAAAACTGTTGCAGAAACGACGAAAAGAGCAAGCCAAATTTATTCTAATGCTAAATCTTCAAGATCGGCGATATTTTATAGAAGCTCGAAATTTAGCGCGGACTTCAATGTGAGGTGCTTATAATAGTTCGCACAGCGAAAGTTTGTTTTGGAGCCTGGCAGAAAATCCAAAGAAATTCCGGTCGTATGTAAAGTATGCAAGCGGCCAGACACTATCAATGCCTTGTCTGCACGATAGCAGTGGGGATGCTACTATCGAGAACAATGCTCCCAAAGCAGAGTTACTAAGCACAAGCTCCCGAAATTCTTTCGAGAAAGAAGAAGAAGTAAATATTCCAGAACTAGACTCAGCCACAGTTGCCAACATGAGTAGCGTAGAAGTATATATCCTCTTAGTAGCGAAGTAATTTAAATCACTTATTAAAACAAATCGCCCTGTGCAGACCGTATACCAATTATGTTCCTTTCAGAGTATGCTCGTTCGACGATAAATCCGTACCCAAAGAACGGAAAGTTGCACAAGTCCCACTAATATTCAAGAAAGGTAGGCCCACATTATTAACGTCGATATGCAACAGGATTTAGAAGCATATATTGTGTTCCAACATCATGAATTATATCGAAGAGAACGATCTATTGACACATAGTCAACACGGATTTAGAAAACATCGTTCTTGTGAAACTCAACTAGTTCTTGACACACACGAAATGTTGAGTGCTGGTGACAAGGGATTTCAAATTTATTCTGTATATTTAGATTTCCAGAAGGCTTTTGACACTGTGCCACACAAGTGCCTTGTTGTGAAATTGCGTGCTCATGGAATACGGTCTCAGTTATGTGACTCGATTCGTGATTTCTTGTCAGGGAGGTTTCAGTTCGTAGTAACTGACGGAAAATCATCAAGTAAAACATAAGTGATCTGTGGCGATCTTCAAGGTAGAGTGATAGGTCCTCGCTGTTCCTTATCTATATTAATGATTTACGAGACAATCTGAGCAGCTGTCTTAGGTTGCGTGCAGATGATGCTATCGTTTATGATCTAGTAAATTCATCAGAAGTTCAAAACAAATTGAGAAAAAGATTCAGAAAGGGTATCTGCATAGTGCGAGAATTGGCAATTTATCTTCAATAATGAAAAGTGTGAGGTCACCCACATGAGTGTTAAAAGGAATACGTTTAACTTCGTTTACACGATAAGGCAGTCAAACTTAAGGCTTTACATGCAACTAAAACCTATGAATTACATTTACGAACAACTTAAATTGGAAAGAACACATACTAAATGTAGAAGACTAACCAGAGACTTCGTTTTATTGGCAGAATACTTAGAAAATATAACAGATCTACTAAAGAAACTGCCTGCACTACGCTTGTCCATCCTCTATAGGTGTACTGCTGCGCGAGTTGGGATCCTTACCTGATAGGATTAAGGAAATATAGCGAGAATGTTCAAATAATAACAGCACGTTTTGTAAGTGTCGCTGACGTGATGGAGGATTTGGGGTGGACATCATTAAAGCAAAGGCGTTTTTCGTTGCGGGGGAATCTTCAATTACCAACTTTTTCCTCCGATTGCGAAAATATTTTGTTGATGCCAGCCTACATAGAGAGAAACGATCATCACAATAAAATGTGGGAAATGAGAGCTCGCACGGAAAGATAGAGATGTTAGTTTCTTCCGCGCGCTGATTGAGAGTGGAATGATGGAGAATTATTGTGAAGGTGGTCCGATAGACCCTCTGGCAGGCACGTAAGTTTGATTTGTGGAGTATCTATGCAGATGTAACAACTAGGATAGGGGGTAGGAGAAGGTGGACCCACAGAGGGAGGGACGGTGGAGACGTACAGTGACAGCGTGGTAGATAGAGAGAGATGTGATTAGGAGATAGATAGACTGAGGTCTAATGAGCAGGTGGATAGAGAGATGGTGGGGGAGGTGATGGACAGAGAAAGAAGGAAGGAGGAGATGGACTAATAACAACTAGGAATAAATACATACCCGAGAAAGCGCCATGTTTCTCAACTAGTACTTATATGAAGCTAAACTAACCTCAAAAGGCATTTAGGTTACTGAGATTCAAACATACACTTGCAGATTCAGTTACCATTACAGTAACCATTTCTCAAATTTTTAATCAGTTGCAGAGAGTTTCTAACAACGAGTTAATTTATAAATCCTTTCCTTTAAAATATTTTTCACCCTTATAATGTTTCTTTGACTCAATGCGAGAGAAAAACGTTTTATTTGTTTGCTGAGAAGAAAGCGTGTCAGTTTGACAACGGTACTGACATTACAAACCGAATTTTGTTTTTAAACATAGCGATGAAGGTAACTGATTAAGTCATACATGGTGAAAGAAAGTACGAGGTAAAAGGGATGGTATGGAGGTAATAAAATGAAAACGGTGGTAGCTCAGAGTATAGCTGTTTGTGATTACGAAGTCGTTGGTTCGATTTTCACAAGGAGAATAGCTTTTATTGAATTCCATATATATTACCAAAAGAAAATGTTAATTAGCAAATATGGGATCACAGTATTTATTAAACATAACATCTTTTCATTTTTAATAACTATTGGCAGGAGTATACGAGTACATGGAATAAATTAAACTGTTGTACAAAATAGGCGAAAAATCAAATAGAAAATCATAGCGTTTTTTATTTCAATAAACTGAACAGTGTTTATGATTCATAAATTTTTCCATTGAGTAACAAGGCATTTCGAATGTCTGTATCGAACTGTAGTTTATTTTCACGCGACCTGTAGTTAAAAAAATGGTTCCACATTTGTAATTAACATTTCCATTTGATAATAAGTAACTGAATTTGAAGATAGTAAAACAGAAACACGATGCTGACGATAGCTGAACCCTATTTTCACCACGGACGTTATGACAACAAACAGATTACGGTATACGCTGAGTTACCAAGCAGTTTGTTACGAGCTTACAATTCTTTTTTACTTTATACCACTCCGAAATCTTCTAATCTTCAAAAACAGTTATTTCGAGGTTCCTTTTGAGAATTGCGTAGTGACTATTGTTTTGGCGATCTAATGGCCGGGTACTGACCTTCAAGTCCTACAAGTATGAAAAAAGCGGAAAGGGCAACTGCGTAAGTTCTCATTGTGGTTAACACTCTTGTAGCAGTGGTGCATAACACACATAAAGTAACTTTAAATTTTAGCAATATTTAATTTTAGCTATATGTTAAAGAGAATGAATAAACGAATTTATCGTGTGGTTACGGCTAGCCACTCTTCCAGTGGAACGTTTTTTTTTCTGATATTGGATTACTTTCCACTTTCACTGCGAATCATCTCTCTTTATTCTCGTACATACGTAAAACGTATATGGTTTCTTCAATAACTGAGAAAACGGTGTATAACATTCATTAGGCTCTCCTTGAGACAGATAGTCCACTGAAGTGCCTTCAATGCCGTTTCCATAGGAAAAACACTTGTATAGGACTATTCTCTATGCTCAGAAGCGTCGTAGCATCCATCCTACCCAATATTGAGGAAGGAGATCAGAGGCAATGTGATCAAGATCGCAGCCGACCTTACCAGATGACCTATGATGATGGCTTCTGTCGACCTTTGTCCATGTCACTGTCGACGAAGCCTTATTGCGGCAATCTGATAAACGTGCAAGTTGTTATCCTTGATAATGCTGTCAAGAGCTACTTTCATTAATTTCTGAATGCGTGCAGTGAGGTAGGAGATGAAGTCGTGCTGCAAGGAGGCCACTGGGTTGGAGGCACGCTGTGCCTGAGACGCGAGCGCTCGCGAATGCGTCGGGTGCTCCACTAATCAAGAGTTGTGAGCGCTGAGAGTGAAGCGCTGTACACTTAACGGCTGCGCCAGAAAGCCCTGATGGAGGCACTGCGCTACTTCCACCTCCTTTTGCTAAGATCATATCCTAGTTTGCCTCTTCACTGATACACAAGACTCGATGCACGTGAAGCGCACAGGTAATGCTACCTAGAAATATAAACAATATCATGAAACCGCTAAATTGTTTCTTCGCGCTAAGATAAATAAATATTCATCCGTGGGTTTGGAGCCTTTAGAATACTACTGGGTAGCTTCTGTAATCTTAACCTACGATTTAATGCATGGCAATACTCAACAATTGGAAACGATTCGAGAGTACTTTCCATAATTCACAGACTACATCAACAAATGCATTCATTAAAACATACGGTTCTTCAACGACGAAAAACTAGAAATTAACGATCAAATTGCGATGTACGTAAACTTTTAAAATACGCTGGTGGTACACTGTATGCAAGACGAAGGAATGTTAAAGTTTCACATAATGTCGACGACAAGGTCACTTGAGTATAAACTCTGATTTCGGCAAGATAGGGGAGAACATTTGTGGTTCTTTTTTCAAAGGCAATTGTCTTAAAGACTGTAATGCAAAAATTATAGAAAGCCACAAATACCAAAGCATGTATTAACAGAACGAAAAATAATACCACTGATGATACTGTAACTTCAGCGAAAAATGTCTGAGTACAATTTAATAAAAATATGTGTTTACGAAAGGCGGAACATATCAGAAAGCAAGTTAATTTAGCTTTAGTGACTCTGGTAGTTCACATAATACCTATTCTTGGTGGTCATCCTCCCAAAAGCGAGTACACTGTCTCACCATGATGCAGGTATGCAGATATGATAAAGCTTGCTTAGATTAGCGCGGAGAGCTGCATCAAACCAATCTAGGCATACAGCTGGAAATGTATCAGGAACAAAAAATCAAATTCTCAGACGGAAAAGCTATTAAATAGAAAGCTACAGCTTCAAGTTGGAGACATTTAGCATAGCTCAGTCGTTAGACTTCATTTCTTTTACACGAATGCAGCTACATACTGTGCTGAGGCAAGGAATTATGTCCACCAACATAATAGCATGTTGATCCATTTTAGAAATACAGCAATTATTCTGCAAGGCACTGATTCAACCATTCCTTGGTTTTTTAGCAACATACTTCTACGCACCAGTCACACATTGCCCGTAAATTAAAGCCCGGTGGTTTGTGGGCACGGAGATGGCGTCCAGTAGCACACGAAATTTTTATCATCGGGCACCGATTAGGCAAATATGTTGGCCTATACGTCAACATGACGCCATTGTCGTGCTCTTCATGCAGTATAATAACATGATTGTGGCCTTCTTATACTGACAGTTATAATAGAGGAAGATGTCATCGTCATCGGATGCGATAACAAGCATAAAGGGATGCTGATCCACAATAACGTTCACGTAGTCCACAGTTGTTATGGTGACCTTGATTACTACCACAGATCCAATAGAATCCCAGACGAATGCCCTTACAGCATAGTATTAACCCCACCGGCGTGCGACAATGGCGGGCACATAGCTCGAGCAGCCGTTCATGTCGCCGACGGCGTACGTGGACATGACCGTCAACAATGTGTAACAATAAATGTATTGACCCAACCACGCTACACGTTTCCATTGATCCATGGTCCATCTCCGAAGATCCCGTACCTCCTTCAATCGGTACTGACGATGTCGTTCGCTCAACAGTGGAACACGTTGGGTTTGCCAGCAGCATGGCAACGTGTTCAACAGTGTGGGCTGTACGACGTGCCCCAAAACACTTCTGAATGTGCAAGCTTTGTACTCTGTCGTCCGAACTGTCACAGATCCCTAACTATCCTCAATTACTGAGTGTGCAAGCCTGCAAGCTTCATGTTCTGTGAGGAGGCATTGACGTCTTGCACGCTGTTTCCTACCCGTAGTTTTACTATCCTTCAACCAATATCCATAAATACAATAGCAAGCGAACAGCCGACCTACGGCCGCTGTAGAAGATGACCCCAGATGTTAAGTCCCATAGTGCTTAGAGCCATTTGAACTTTTCTTCTTCTTTTTTTTTAACAGCCGACGTACGTCGTCAGCTCCGAGATGCACGTTCCCAGGCGCTGGTTAATAACAACCTGCCCTCTGCAGAAGGCACGTGTAGCAGTGGATTTCAACATTTGCCGGTATCATTGTTAGAATGATTCTTCATTCGTCGTTGCTCCATTTACATACTTTCCTTACAGTTGCACCTGCCTGCAACGTCTCCAGGTGTCATTCAGTCTAACGGTGGGCGATGATCGGAATATTAGGTAAACAGGGTGTTAGAGGCACCGGTGCAGGTATTGCGATAAGGGACAATTAATGTACCACTTCACTGAGTTAGTTGTTATTTCTATGAGTCTGACAGCTATCCCACAAACACGCCAAACAGTTTACTACCTGACGTTTTCTGCACAGTTTTAACAGCGCCACGAAGTGCACTATATCTTTCAGTACGAACTAATGGTTTTGCGTCCATACGCCCACACTTCAGTACTTGCTTGTGCCGCACGTACTTGGAGGTACTAACGAACCAAAATACATATCACTCGTAATAGCATAATTATTAGTCTGCAAATGAACTAAGTACTGCTTTAATGTTGTTCAGCAGACTGTCCTCAGTCACCGATTGAAATATCTGCTCTTATACCCCAACAGCCTGTATAACGAAAACAATAAATTTCTTTTAGTGCTGCAGACTGGGGAACTAATATATAGATTCTTACTCTAGGAGTTCCTTCTGAAGACGAAATATTCTGGCAAATTCTTGACGACTTGAGTTTTGACTCGATAACAGAAAAGCAAAGGAAAACCAATACCGAATTCTGAAGATTTCCGCGTTGCACGTAACACTAGCCAACTGCAATTTTGTTACACTTTAATCAGTTCGGAAGGGAATGTCGCTGTTTCGTTTGCATCCAGAAAATGCTTTTGAAAGTGTGTTGAGCAACAAGTAAAGATGTTTGGGGTGGCGAATAATCCAAGGGGCAAAATGGCAAGCGGCCAGTCATATATGGAAATCTGGAACAGCCGCTCGCCAGCAATCTTCAGCTTAACCTCTTTTGCACTCCTAAGCCGTATCGATGGAACTGCAGTGCATGCAATATGTATTGCTCCTGTTTGCCCGACCCTAGCCGAGGCGGAATTACAATTGAGTTATCGCGAGTGGATACTGCATTCCGGCCGGCTGCGCTTAACTTCCCCTAACAAGTTTCAGCCGGAGTGTTAACTACATGAATACTTGATCGCCGGCTGCGGCGGAGCTGGCGTCTATTTGTTCCAAGCCGTAACAGGTGCTTCGGTGACGGCACGTCCGGAAAACTCCCAATCCGCCCAACGAGACGCCGATCCGATTAACGTAATTCTGGCGCCGGATCTCAACGAGAAGGCGACACAAACTTCGCACTCAAGTGCAGAGAAAGAAGATCATTTTCCCAACACAGTAGATGTGTACTCTTTATCCACCAATGTTTGCATAAGAATGTGTGCGACCTACTGCTAAAAAGAGGGAAAACAACAGTATGCCATTAGTAATTCGACTGTTTTGAAAGAACATTCAAACTTATAATAATCCAGCCCTTACATATGAAAAACGTTGTCTCATTAGTTCTCCTCCATGCCACTCGGCATCCGCAGATACATGTAGACGAGATAAAAATCTGGTTTCCTAAATTTTTTATAAATAAAGGGACTTAATAAATTTATTTTAAAATACTTCAGGGTCTGTGGTTACAATTTCGATTTCATTACTTTCTGGATATTGAACCATTCACGATAGGGACTTTTTCACACTTGGGGGCAAGGCCTCCACCCCTTGTGGCTGGTGGGTGCCCTGAACTTTGAGGTAGCCCATGGTTATAATTACAGGAACTATCAGGTGTTGTGACTAACCCCAGTATATTTATATTCTCAGTCATATATTGTTAACCTCATCTCACGATCATCTAAATTGCCTTTTCGATAGCTCGGACAGCTTCATAACGTTTCTGTCTTCATTACTTGTCACGAGTAATGTAAATTAATAAACACTTTAACCTTTCTGCATCCGTATAAGTAAGTGCACGTAGTATCAGAACAATTTTACTGCTAAAGCCTAGCATTATGCAAACTGACAATTTCTTTGGTAGTGTGAGAAAAATTTTTTTCTTTGAGTTTTCACTAATCTTCTCGTATATCGGTTTTAGGGTAACTAATTTGAAGGGCGTTTTTATCAAGCAGCTGAGGTGTTTGTTTGATTCAGTTTTATAGCAGGATGTACGTGCGCGAACACCTATGGATGAGAATGTAATACACGAGAGAGAGGGATACTCCGTGCTGGGCTGTGCAGTGGGTAAGCCCACGGTGTCAATAAGTCAGTGCAAAGCATCAACAGTGAGTTAGGAGCGATCATTCATTGAGGAACGAGCGTTCGAAACAAGCTCTTCTTTCGATAATTGGAAAGAGTAATACTAACACGAAACGAGTCGGCCAGCATTCTGTTTACGGTAACAAGAAGACTAGTGATCTCATTCGCAGAAATTAAACCAAATCTACGTACATCATGAAGGAAGTAGTGTCCTCTGATTACGTGATTTCAATGTCATTACGGCACTAGAGAAACTGATTGTTCCATTCGTAGGTGAACCATCTAGTTATGTAATCTGATCGTGAGAAGACATCATATGCCGAACTCCTATCGGGTTTCGGGTAGCCATTTTTCATTTCAAATGTAAGAAGCGCAGATAGGAACCTGATGTAGTTTTACAATTTCAGGCAAATTTATATAGAAAACTTGTTACACTTTTTTTTAATAAAAAATCAATTGCCGTTTCTCAGTTCACAGGGCCACTAAACTTACACTCAGGTGAGTAGTCATAAGAGACAGAAATGAAATTACATGTACCTTACAGTCATTATAATATCATTATTTCTTATCTGTGGGATAATACTGGTGTTTCACCCATTTGTATCTGATGGGTGATTGCTTCAACGTGATGTAGCCTACAGGAAAGAAGTAAAATACCCAAATGTGGAGGAGGAAACCATATTAAACTTCCCAGGTTTAAGGGGTGTATGGTGTTGTAACGGTGATTACAAAATCGATTCAAACTTTCAAAGATCTTTGCAGTATGGGTCCACTTATCACTACGAATGTGCACCTCCTCTGTCCTGCATGCATACACCGATTCAGTTGGGAAGGGTGTCATGAAGCTATTGTATTTCCTCCTCTCCTGAGGCAAGGTAGCCGACATCTGCTGTATCTGGTCCTTAACACGCTGGATATTAACACTGGAATGAAGTTGACGATCCAGCTGGTCACAAACATGTTGTATTGGAAACAGAATTGGTGATCCGCATGGCTACAGGAGTACCTCAACATTACGCAGACTGTTCATACAAGTGTATACCAAAGTGAACGAGCACTGTCCTGTTGAAAAATCGTGTCAGGACACTGTCGCATGAGAGGTAACACATGTGGACGCTGGTTGTCCGTGAAGTATCGTTCTGACGTCAGGGTCACTACCAGCCGTAATCTGAAGACAAACTCGATGCTTCCCTACACCATGACACCAGCAATAACTTCGCTGTGGCCATCTCAAACATTAAAAGAATGGTACGTCTCCCGTGTCGCCACTTTACTATCCGACGACGGTCATCCAGGGTAGTGCAGAAGCGCGATTTATCGCTGAAAACAATGCAACACTATTAATCAGCAGTCGGTGCTTCCCTGCCACAGTACCACTCTAAACATAGCCGTTTGTGATATGGTGTAACGATAATAACGTATGTACACCGTTGTTCACTTTACAGACGCAGACGACATTTCATCCTCCTAAATAGTTCCGTTAGAGTTTTCCAGGACAATGTGAAAAGATAACTGTCACCCTGCAATAATTTAATATTCTAGGACATCAAATTTAAAGTCATAATATCACTTCTGGGAAACTCATGACTGCATAAACTAATCGAGTGAAACGTTGCCAAGAAGTTAGGCTTTGTAAATTCATCGTGTGCTTTGAGCTGAGTGTCTCAGTAATACGGTTCATTATTTGTATTCTAGGAAGAAAAGCTCCCAAACACAGTACTGAGTATCACATGAAGGTATAGTAACCTTAATTGCAGAGTGACCGTGTTTATGCACCAATGACCTGTCACAGAATTAAAGATCGAGACCTATAGCCACTGAATGTGTGTGTCAAATTACAACCAATTCAGTCCATCGAAACACGTTTCATTTTCTCACCTAGTACATCAATTATTGAATGAAACTAAGCTGTTATTTGGACTGTCTGTATACCTGACATTCGCTATTACGCAAGCACACAACACGACACAAAAATGTCCCCTCGTAAACAGCGCACACATAAACATGTCTGCATCTAAATATACATGGATAATCAGCAACTCACATTTAAATGCCCAGCAGAGAGTTCATTGACACACCAACACAATTCTCTATTATTAGAAACTCATACAGCGCGAGGAAAATACGAACGCATATCTTTCCGTGGAGGCTCTCATTTTCCTTATTTTGTTATGGTGATCGTTTCTCCCTACGTAAGTAGGCGTCAGCAAAATATTTTAGATTCGGAGGAGGAAGTTGGGGATTGAAATTTCATGGAAAGATTCAGCCGCAACGAAGAAAGTCATTGTTTTAATGATGTCCACTCCAAATCCTGTATCATTTCAGTGACACACTCTCCCCTATTTCGCGCTGATACAAAACGTGCTGCACTTCTTTGAACATTTTTGATGTACTCCGTCAATCCTATCTGGTAAGGATCACGCACTGCGCAGCAGTATTCCAAAAGAGGACGGACAAGCGTAGTGCAGGCAGTCTCTGTAGTAGATCTGTTACATTTTCTAAGTGTCCTGCCAATAAAACGCAGTCTTTTGTTAGCCTTCCCCACAAATTTTTTATGTATTCCTTCTAATTTAAGTTGATCGTAATTGTAAATCCTAAGTATTTAGTTGAATTTACTGCCTTTAAATTTGACTAATTTATCGTGTAACCGAAGTTTAACGGATTTTTTTAGCACTCATGTGGACGTCCTCACACTTTTTGTTATTTAAGGTCAGTTACCAATTGTCGCACCATAGATATATCTTTTTCTAAAACGTTTTGCAATTTCTTTTGATCTTCTGATGACTTTACTAGTCGATAAAAGACAGCGTTATCTTAAAAGGACCTAAGAAGACTGCTCAAATTGTCTCCTAAATCGTTTACATACCAATGGAGCAGCAAAGGGTCTATAACACCACCTTGGGGAACGCCAGAAATAACGTCTCGTTTACTAGATCACTTTGCGGCAATTACTGCGATCTGTGACCTCTCCGACATGAAAGCACGAATCCATTCACAGAACTGAGACGACATTCCATAAGCACGTAGTTTCACTACGAGCAGCTTGTGTGGTACACTGTCAAAAGCTTTCCGGAAAGCCAGAATTACGGAAACAATTTGAAATCCCTTGTCAGCAGCACTCAACTCCTGGTGCGAGTAAAGAGTTAGTTCTCTTTTACAAGAAAGATGTTTTCTAAATCCGTGTTGACTGTGTGTCAATAGACCGTTTTCTTCGAGGTAATTCATAATTTTCGAACACGAAATATGTTCCAAATCCTAACACATATCGACGTTAATGATATGGGCCTGTAATTTAGTGGATTACTTCTACTACCTATCTTGAATACTGGTATGACCTATGCAACCTTGTAATCTTTGGCTACGGATCTTTCGTCGAGAGAACGGTTGTATATGATTTTTAAGTATGGAGCTATTGTATCAGCATGCTTTGGAATGAACCTAACTGGTATAGAATCTGGACCGGAAGACTTTATTTTGTTCAGATTTTAATTCTTTTGGCTCTGAGCACTATGGGACTTAACATCTATGGTCATCAGTCCCCTTTAACTTAGAACTATTTAAACCTAACTAACCTAAGGACATCACACAACACCCAGCCATCACGAGGCAGAGAAAATCCCTGACCCCGCCGGGAATCGAACCCGGGAACCCGGGCGTGGGAAGCGAGAACGCTACCGCACGACCACGAGATGCGGGCTTTAATTTGTTTCACAACTCCGAGGATAAATACTTCTAAGTTACACATGTTGGCAGTTGTTGCTGATTCGAATTCTGGAATATTTATTTCATCTTCTTTGGTGAATGATTTCGGGAGGCTGTGTTTAGTAACTCTGCTTTGGCAGCACTGTTGTCGATAGTATCTCCACTGCTATGATGCTGAGAAGGCATTGATAGTGTCTTGCCGCTTGCACACTTCACATATGACCAGAATGTCTTTGGATTTTCTTCCAGGTTCCGGAACAAAGTTTCGTTGTGCATACTGTTATAAGCACCTCGCACTGAAGTCAGCGCAAAATTTCGAGCTTCTAAAAAAGGTCGCCGGTCTTAGAGATTTGCGTTCGTTTAATTTTGTAGTGTTTCTTTCGTTAATTCTGGAACAGTGTTGTGCCCCGTTTTGTGCACCAAGGCGGATCAGCTCCGTCGTTTGTTAATTTATTCAGTATGAATCTCTCAATCTCGGCCGACACTATTTCTTTGAATTCAAGCAGCATCTGATCTACACCTAAATTGTTTACTTGGTAGAAGGGATAATTGCCTCTCAGGAAGGTGTCAAGTGAATATTTATCTGATTTTTTGAATAGGTATATTTTTCGTTTACTATATTCAGCGTCGCTACGACAACACTGTGTTCACTAATCCTTGTATCCGTTTTGATGCTCGTTATCAGCTCGGGATTATTTGTTGCTAAGAACTCTAGTGTGGTTTCAAAACCGTTTACTATTCGTGTGTGCTCATGAACTAACTGCTCGAAATAATTTTCAGATAATGCGTTAAGCACAATTTCGGATGATGTTTCATGCGTACATCCCGATTTAAACATGTATTTTAGCCAACATATCGATGGTAAATTAAAGTCACAACCAGCTATAATTGTTAAAGTCGGGTACGTGTTTGAAACCAAACTCAAGTTTTATTTGAACCTTTCAGCAATTGTATCGTCTGAATTGGGAGGTCGGTAAAAGGATCCAATTATTATTTTATTCCGGTTGCCAAGACTAAGCATGCCCATACTATCTAAAAGAAACTATCTACCTCAATTTCGCGACGACGTAAACTACTTCTAACAGCAACAAACGCGCCACCGCCGACTGAGTTTAGTCGGTCCTTTCGGAACACCGTTAGGTTCTTACGAAAAATTTCAGCTTTGAGTGCCTATAACGATTTGAGCATCATTGCTTTCTATTAGCATTTCAACTCCTGGTACTTTCCCAACACTGCTACGACAATTTACAACTGTAATACTGATGATTCTGTATCTGCATCCTTCCTGTGTTCGGCCTGCACCCTTATGACGGAAGCCCTTTTCGTGTTTTCTCGAGAGCCTCTAATCTAAAAAACTGTCAGAACGAATCAAACAAGTTTAGTAAAAACTTAGTTTCGATTTTGTGATCTAGGTAAGCACCACTGCTAGCATCATCAGTGCACAACGCTTATTCAGTCGCAGTTCAGCAATATTAGAGCAGTTTAAACAGAATAACGAAACCAAAATCACAAAAACACATTCAATTTTATATCTATGTCAGCACATGCAAACTCCATTCATATTCTTGAAGTCACACTATGTTCAAAATACGTAATCAGAGCCATGCCATTTATACAACTGCAATGTAGCGGCCATATTCATTTTAATGTTACTGCATCAGCAGTAAATGCAATGCCATATATTTTTTAAAATTATATTGAGGCAAATAACTCCGCGAAAACTTTTTAGTCTGATTTTCCCAACATTTACGACGAAAGCAACATTGACACATGACAATACGGTAATTCAGGAGAGTGGAACAGCGTTTAGTTCAGGATTCAATATACCACACGAACAGGAAACACACCTAAAACTTCAATGCTGCAGTGACTGTGTTGTTAAAAAGAACGAGGCAATGTCCGAAGGAACAGGCACTGCGCCGACTACAGCCGTTATGAAATATATGAACTGTATTCGCATCTGCAACTACGAACAACTATCAGCTTTATAAGGGAAGAACGAAAATAAAATGTGATGGACTGGGACTCGAACGCGGATTTCCTGCTTTGCGGGAGCAGTCACCTTAACCACTTTGGTTATCCGTGCACAACTGACAGTCAGACCAAAACCTATATAACCTCTACTCGTACACACGTCATGTAATTTCGGTACAATCTGAGTGGTGCCTACCAGAGGTATATTAGGTATTCAGTAAACTGCCATAGCAGTTGACGCCCATCAAGCTGTCTCCAATGTTTGCAGCTTCACGGCTGGGTCAGTACACCTTCGGTAAAATGCCCTGCATTTCGTCGAATAGTGTTTACACATGAATCATCCTCAATATTGTCTATTGAGCGTAAGGTGTCTGAGACACCGCCACGCACGTTCATTGTCACTCTAAGTTATAAGTTCCCTGATTTCAGGAAACCTAATCCTTCTTCTTAAAAGCAATTACTTCGTCTTTCAATTGTATCACAGTTTCTTCATCCTTATCTTCAACCTCTTTCTCTCTATTTCAAATTTTCCTCTTTGCTTTTTGAGACCTACCAATTGCTCATTTATTCCATCACAGATATATATTGAGCCATCACTCTGTCCTTCACTTCAGCAGTGACTTCACATTTGACCTGACGAATTTTAGATTCAGGTTTTAGACTCAACTTCTTTCACTTCAGCTGCAGCCCTTTGACTTGCCACTAAGAAAGTTTAAAACATATTGTCACTACCCTTTTTCTCATCTTGATGTGTGCTGTTACCTGATTCCTATTCTCTTTCTCTACTGATAGTTTCCTTTCATCCCCTGTTGGTTTAACACCTGCCACATGAATTCTACGTCTGTTCTCTGCTTCACTGGTGGTGACTTTGAATAATTAACTCAAAACATAACAAAAGTGTCTTTGTAATCCACTGAACAGTAGTTGACTTTCACCTCCCCCCCCCCCCCCCCACCCATCTTCTCCAGGCTCAGGACTCTTGAATGAAATATTCTAAAGTCTTGTCGCACTCTGCACCACATAGAATTGGAATAGCTGCCTAACACAATTTAAACTATCACGCGACCTAGTATTGAACAGATTCTTGAATGTTATAGTTAGTGTAATTAGATCACCACCATAATTATGTAGCAGTAGTGTGTCACAGAATTAAAAATGGAGAGCTATTCTCTCTACGTGTGATTGTTGAAAATTACTGTTTTTGAAGTGCTACAACACATATTCTGTTCTTTTCCTGTTTATTGCATGCAACCTAGTTAATACTTCGACTGTTTTCGAACATGAATCTGACTATTATGAAAAGATGCAAACATACCTCCTCCAAAAAATGTGCACACTCGAACAAGTAAAAAAAAAAATATCAAACCAGTCTTGTAAAAGTATTTTGTCTGCACCTTGTAATTTAAGTGAACTTAGTTTGAGTCACAGAAATATCTCAATACTTTATAACATAACACCAAAATGTAAATAAAGATACACATTCAATTTCCACACTACGTCCAGGATGTATAATCAGAACTATGTCATCTACTCATTTTATTCCCTGGTTAGTTATTCCTGTAATGGCTCTCCCGTCTAGTTAAGTTGGCAACAACAGTAGAGAACGCTGGAGATGATCGCCCACATCATTTTATATTTATTTAGTCGTCGTCTGCATAAATAGGATGTTTGACATGAGGAAATGCGTTACAGATCGCAAAAATATTCCGTTGAGGATACTTGAGTCTGGCCGATGCTGTACGTGAGTTCAAGAGTGTAGTAGAGAACACGGAAACTGATGCGGTCTGGCCGACCAGAGTGGCCGTGCGGTTCTAGGTTCTACAGCCTGGAGCCGAGCGACCACTGCGGTCGCAGGTTCGAATCCTGCCTCGGGAATGGATGTGTGTGATGTCCTTAGGTTAGTTAGGTTTAATTGGTTCTAAGTTCTAGGCTACTGATGCCCTCAGAAGTTAAGTTGCGTAGTTGCATCAGAGCCATTTTTTTGATGCGGTTTCAGGCAAAGAAAAGATTACTGCAAAACATTTAACAAAGTTTTAAGGTACTTGTATATAGCGATCTGTCTTGAAATTAGTTACATGGTCAGGTATCTGTTGACTGGTCAGTAAGAAATCGTTCTCAATTTTGTGATATAACATGGGAAAAAGATATGCAACAGTTCGAGTTCGCAAACAATTTCACACAGGTCGACAGAGCAGCTACAACAGATGTACGAGTTTCTTAATGAAAGAAACCCGTCAATATTATTCCCAGAATAGGTAGCACTGACTACAGCCTGGTGGTGGCCCATGCGTGGAAAGCAAGTTCCGAGTTATATGCAATAAAATACACAATTTGATAATGTGATCAACCCACGTTACAGTGATTTATATTCAGATTCACCATTTCTAAGGAAGATAATGCCCCATCAAATGCAACTATGTCGTATTTGATGAACTGAAAGTACATACACTTAATGCGGTAGCAACTGTGCAGTACTTTCTGCTTTGTGAAATACTTGGTCATGTCAGAGTATCCAACAAACTGTGACAACATAGAAATTGACAATTCAAAGAGGCGTTACTAGCTAGTTTTCTGTTGTATTGATGTCTTAGAATAATTAATTCATTTCAGCAGCAATTAGTGTTGTACCTTTGTACAGTACCTTTAGTGAATTAATGAGCACTATTTTTGCATCCACTTTTGCGGTTCTCAGGCATATACAAATCCTATTTCTCTGATGTAATTGTTATTAATAATTACAGTGGGGATTTATGTGGAGAACAATAAGCCAACATTTACAATGAAAAACCGTAATCTTTTTTGTATTGCAGAGGAATAAATGTACCTATAGTACATTTAAAAACTGAACATAGATGTTACTGTATCTCGCCAAAGTTTTCGAGGAACGGCAACTATTTCATTCATAATTTTAGCTTGTGTATTCATTTGTAGCACCTATATGTAGTCTGGAAAGGAGGGGGGGGGGGGGGGGACCGGGAATGTGACTTCTTCTTTTTCTTTGGGTTCATCCTTGTTTCCTACTATCATCTTAGCGTAAACCTGAATTTTTGTTTTCAGAATAAAAATATATTTTCTCAAATGTGAAAGATCTGGCAGAGTCACTATTAGTGCTGCTTCAAAAGTATCAAACAAGAACTAGAGAAGCGAGGAGTGAATGTACAGGATAAAAAAACGAGCATAAATATCAAAGTTAAGTTAGAAAAGAAAAAAATTCACAATAAAAATATATAAATCCGTTTATATTTACTTATTTTATTTTTATTCAATTACAACAGAAACCTACAATAATTAACAAAACTCTTTCTTGTGCATGTTGTGCCTAATCATAGACATACATTAAAAACCCTGCTGGTTGTCCTCGTGTCAAAACCAAAGAAGTCTCCAATGGACAGAAGAAAATCAACAGATGCAATATATCAGCGTGTCAGTAGCAGCTGGTTCGTAGGTGGAAGACAGTAAAGAATCACGTGAGACAATATGTGTGACAACGTAGTTTGCCAGCTACAAATGATTTCTTTTACCTGATCGATAAGTACCAATGCTCTTATCACAGAGAAATAACTAATATTTCAGGACACCCACTGAAGATGCCTTGTAAAAAAGGTGAAACGTGTCTGGGTGATAAATAAAAATAAGAATTCGATGTGCAGCATGCAAAAAAGGCAGTTGCTTTGAAACAACTGCAGTTTATACACAGCTGCTGCGAAATTGCCCACTACAAGAAATGTGTTATTTAAGCCCTGCCAGGCATTTCCAGTTGGCCTCTACCGCAGATTCAGAAGACTATATCTCAACATCCATAATACCATGGAACACATAAACGTCAACAATATTTGTCAATCCAATAACCTTGTACCTAACTACATCAATGTAAAGATTAAAAAACAGGTCGTCTAGTGCTATAAAAGCGAAAGAAACAGTGAGGAAGTTTGGATAAAATACGAAATGAAAGCTCTACACTCGAAAAACCAAACTTTATCAAGAAAGCTATATAAAACACATGTACGACTTCCAAATAACATTAACAATCCTGCTGTTATTTCTGACCTGGTCAAAAAGTTTGAAAGTTACACGGACACTGTCTTGCTAGAAATTGAAGAAAAACATTAGAAAAAGATAAAACAACTCATGAGACAACAAACACAACAAAGAAACATACACAATAAACATCCAAAACACACACACCATTTTTATCCACGTTTGAGGAATCTCACAGACAAACAATTCAACAATGAAGAAAAAGAGCTGTTAGAAAAATGACTGAAATATAATGTGAATACAAAAGTAGATGAAGAATACATAGAAAACCTCAAAAGACAATCAGAAGCCATTCTGAAGCGAGAGGAGAAAAGTGAAAACAGAAATGTAAACACTGGGATAATAAGGGAATAGATAAAAAAGAAATACACAAAATGGTTACAGATACAAAAAAGCAGATTGCCATAAAAGTAAAAACACAGAATCCAAAACACTCAGAAAAATCAGAAAGAGACTCCAAAATGAAACATCATTATTACCAAAGCAGATAAGGGAAATACAGCAGTTCTTATGCACAAACTGAAAAACATTGACAAAACACAAGGGTTCATTTCACAAAATAATATTAAAAAGTAGAAATCAGACCCAACAAACACATTTTAGGCCAAGGTAAACAATATGTTAAAGAATATGTTAAAGAATGTAGACGACACATTGGATGACAAAGGTAAATTAATACAGAACAATCCTACAGCACCCACCCTCCGATACCAGCCAAACACCCATAAACCAAATATCCCAGTAGACCAACTGTAAACTTCAAAGAAGCTCCCACTTACAAACTTGCATGACACATGTTGAAATTACGAACAGAAGCTTACAAAATATAAGATGACATAACTATAAGGAACATCTCACAGTTAATACAACCTATAAAAGATATAAAAATCCCAGACACAGCTACTCTACTCTCTTTTGACATAGAAAACATGTACTCTAAGATTCCAATAGCAGAAACAATGAGTATCATGGATCTAAACCTGAAGGACAACAGTCAGCTACCAGATGAATACATCAAAGAAATACACAAGTTGCTGAAACTGATAACTGAACAGATCTACTTTCATTTCAATAATGAATACTATTTACAGGAAGACGGGTTACCAATGGGATCCCAAGTATCAGGTGCCCTAGCAAACATTTTCATAAACCATGCAGACAACTTAATTTTAAAAAAAGTTTTCAAAAAGAATTACAACATACGTTATTGGGTCAGATATATGGATGACATCCTTTGTTTATTAGATGAACCTCAGGCAAAAATTCACCATTTGCATACATATATAAACACAATACACAGAAAGATAAGATTCGCAATGGAAAAAGAACAGAACAACCAAATAAACTTTTTAGATACAACCATTAAAAAAGAAAACAGTGAGCATAGCTTTGAAATGTACCGTAAACCTACAACAACTGACAGAATCCTACATCAGACTTCTAATCACCCACACTCATGGAAATAATCAGCACTCTGCAGCGGAGTGTGCGCTAATATGAAACTTCCTGGCAGATTAAAACTGTGTGCCCAACCGAGACTCGAACTCGGGACCTTTGCCTTTCGTGGGCAAGTGCTCTACCATCTGAGCCACCGAATCACGAACCACGCCCGGTCCTCACAGCTTTACTTCTGCCAGTATCTCGTCTCCCACCTTCAAAACTTTACAGAAGCTCGCAGGCGTCTTGTCAAGGTTCGTGCAGCTCCCCCCGTCGGAGGTTCGAATCATCTCTCAAACATTGGTGTTTGTGTTGTTCATAGCGTAAGATAGTTTTAAGTTAGTTTGTAACTTAGTGTGTAAGCCTAGGGACCGATGACGTCAGCTGTTTGGTCCCATAGTCCTTACCACCAAATTCCAATTTTCTTGTGTGTTGAACACTGTGTGATTGACACAGCGTACTGGAAGCAGCAGACTGAGTGGGTAATCGTGTGTGGAACAAGCCGAGATGGTTTCTGTCTACAGCTAAGTAGATGGAAACGGGTAACAGGCAGCACAGCTATATCAAAACAGGAACCCTTACACACACCAATCACATCACGCAACATTTCAAACCCATTTGGGGCGTTTGTGTGATCATGGGTCTTTTTAGACAGACGCATATGCAGGGAGGCGGCGAACTGCGCGTACACCAGATTTGGAGGACCAGATTGTTCAGGATATTGAGACGAACCGTAGAAAAGCTTCAGGGAAGTGGCACGCCAACATGGTTTAAGTCAAAGTGCGGTCATGTGTAACCTGCACTACGGGTATGTGTGAACGAGTACACTGCGTCCAATGGAGGCCACTTTGAACATACCTTGTGATGTGGATGCGGTGCAGCTCTGCACTGTGTTCCGGGACGATTTGTTGATGGTGTACGCACACCGTCCATTTCCGAACACATGTTAATAGGTCCTTTTTATTCTGTTTCCCGTCAGGAATCCGACCCTGAAATTTGTCGAGTTTATTAATGTTCATGCTTAAATTCAATATTTCTTTTGTTACCCAATGATTTCTATTAGCCCTCGTCTTTTTACTTACTTGATCGTCTGCTGCCTTCACTACTTCATCCCTCAGAGCTACCCATTCTTCTTCTACAGTATTTCTTTCCCCCATTCCTGTCAATTGTTCCCTTATGCTCTCCCTGAATCTCTCTACAACCTCTGGTTCTTTCAGTTTATATAGGTCCCATCTCCTTAAATTCCCACCTTTTTGCAGTTTCTTCAGTTTCAATCTGCAGTTCATAACCAATAGATTGTGGTCAGAATCCACATCTGCCCCAGGAAATGTCTTACAATTTAAAACCTGGTTCCTAAATATCTGTGTTACCATTATATAATCTATCTGATACCTTTTAGTATCTCCAGGATTCTTCCAGGTATACCACCTTCTTTTATGATTCTTGAACCAAGTGTTAGCTATGATTAAGTTATGCTCTGTGCAAAATTCTACAAGGCGGCTTCCTCTTTCATTCCTTCCCCCCAATCCATATTCACCTACTATGTTTCCTTCTCTCCCTTTTCCTACTGACGAATTCCAGTCACCCATGACTATTAAATTTTCGTCTCTCTTCACTACCTGAATTATTTCTTTTACCTCGTCATACATTTCATCTATTTCTTCATCATCTGTAGAGCTAGTTGGCATATAAACTTGTACTACTGTAGTAGGCATGGGCTTTGTGTCTATCTTGGCCACAATAATGCGTTCACTATGCTGTTCGTAGTAGCTAACCGGCACTCCTATTTTTTTATTCACTATTAAACCTACTCCTGCATTACCCCTATTTGATTTTGTATTTATAACCCTGTAATCACCTGACCAAAAGTCTTGTTCCTCCTGCCACCGAACTTCACTAATTCCCACTATATCTAACTTTAACCTATCCATTTCCCTTTTTAAACTTTCTAACCTACCTGCCCGATTGAGGGATCTGACATTCCACGCTCCGATCCGTAGAACACCAGTTTTCTTTCTCCTGATAACGACGTCCTCCTGAGTAGTCCCCGCCCGGAGATCCGAATGGGGGACTATTTTACCTCCGGAATATTTTACCCAAGAGGACGCCATCATCATTTAATCATACAGTAAAGCTGGATGTCTTCGGGAAAAATTACGGCTGTAGTTTCCCCTTGCTTTCAGCCGTTCGCAGTACCAGCACAGCAAGGAAGTTTTGGTTAATGTTACAAGGCCAGATCAGTCAATCATCCAGACTGTTGCCCCTGCCTCTACTGAAAAGGCTGCTGCCCCTCTTCAGGAACCACATGTTTGTTTAGCCTCTCAACAGATACCCCTCCGTTGTGGTTGCACCTACGGTACGGCCATCTGTATCGCTGAGGCACGCAAGCCTCCCCACCAACGGCAAGGTCCATGGTTCGTGGGGGGGGGGGGGGGGATGTTTGTTCTGATCATAATTTATTAGTTATGAAGAGCATATTTCATGAAAAGAAATTGTGGAAATGTCGAAATTTAAGGAGATCCTATATCGTTAAGCTGTTAGTATTACTGGTTGTGGAGAGCCTAAAAGGGAGAAGGAATCGAGGAACGACTGAAACTGGGGATTGGAATACGAAAGGGAAGGAATGGTTAGCCTTGAGTGATGAAACAATGAAGATGCCAGAAAGTAAAAAAGGCAAAACGACAAGGCCTAGTAGAAATCGTCGCATAACGAACGTTTGTTTGTAATTAAATGGTGAAAGGAAAAAGTATAAAAAAAATTAGCTAATGATTCAGGCAAAAGGGAATAAGGACATTCAAAAATTGAGACTGACAGAAATCTACTCCTACATTTTCAGTGTTAATATACAACCCAGAAGAAGAAATTGGTTTTTGCAACATATGAAGTTATCTGCAAATTAACTGGAAGTCGATGACTTTCTCGAGCCCAAATCATAGAAGAATGATCTGCTTTACAGGATTCACAAAAAAGTAATAAGTAAATAAATAAATAAATAACTAAATCAAAAACGGCGAAACAAAATGGGTAGGCGAGAAACGCGGAGTTGTAAGTACATCCATGATTAGAGGAAAGATTAATACTGTGTATCGAAAAATCAAAGAATGCTTTATAGAAAAGAGAAACGGCTTTATAAAAATAAAGAGCTCGAATGGCAAACCTGTACAATATAAAGAAGGAGAATGAATACACAGCAGGCCTACATAATGGAAGCTAAATTGGAGACCATATTTTTAAAAAAGAAGAGGGAACCAGACGATGATGATGGTGATGATGATGGTGATACAGAAGCTGTAATACTACTAGAATAACTTGACAGATAACTGAAATACCTAAGCTGAGTCAATGCCTCTCAAGTACACTACATTCTTTCACAATTATCGAAATCATTGAAAAAGAAAGCCATCACAAAAGTAGGAGAATCTGTATGCAGTCTACGAGGGGCGTTCGATAAGTACATATTACAATACATCTTTTTTCTGAGAGCAGGTTGGTTTTATTCAGAATTCAAGTACACCATATTATTTGCCGATCTTGTCGCTAAAATCCATATTTTTTTAAATAATGTCTCTTCAATTCGTCGGCGTTACGACACCTTGCTGGAAAGTCTTTGTGCCCTAATGGTACCATTCTACTGATCGACGACGGGGCCAACGTCTTGCAGCAAACAACTTCTCTGTTATCCATGTACTGCTTCCCACGGAGTGCACCCTGTATTGGGTAAAACGGATGGATGTCTGAAGAGCGAGATCCGGCCCGTAGGGTAGATGAGGAAGAGCAATTCAATGAAGTTTAGTGAGCTCCTCTCGGGTCCACAGACTCGTGTGAGGACTTGTGTTGTCATGGGGAAAAAGAAGTTCGTTTCCATTTTTGGGGCGACGAACACGCTGAAATCGTTTCTTCAATTTCCTGAGGGTGGCACAGTACACTTCAAAGTTGATTGTTACACCGTGAGGTTGGACATCAAATGAATAACCACTTCAAAGTCCCAGAATACCGTCGCCATGACTTCACCGGCTGAATGTGCGGCTTTGAACTCTGTCTTCACAGGAGATGTGGTGTAGTGCCACTGGATGGACTGCCGTTTTGTTCAAATGGCTCTGAGCACTATGGGACTTATAAATCTGTGGTCATCAGTCCCCTAGAACTTAGAACTACTTAAACCTAACTAACCTAAGGACATCACACACATCCATGCCCGAAGCAGGATTCGAACCTGCGACCGTAGAAGTCCCTCGGTTCCGGACTGAGCGCCTAGAACCGCAAGACCACCGCGGCCGGCACCGTTTTGTTTCAGCTTGCAGATGGTAAACCCATGTTTCATCGCCTGTGACAATGCTCGACAATTGATTGTCACGATCATCCCCATAAAGCGCAAGCAATTCCGCACGGAGTTTGAACAACTGTTGCGATGACAGACGCCTCGCCTAGTGACTCAGTGCTTCTGTTCGCTGCCGGGTCTCCATAGACATTCGGCAAACGCCTGTGAACATCTACGGTGCTCTGGTTTTCCGCTAAGAGAAACTAAATGACAGCTCTCCGCTTCGAACGCACCTCCGTTGCAGATGACGTTATGAAGGCTAAGTATACCACCACCAACTATCAAAACTTCATGAAACTATAGAGGCTAAAGCGGGAATTTTCCACGATAGCCAATAACGAATTCTGCATTTTTCAACCGCAACTGGCAGAGTAAAATAGGTGTTGCGTTACATATTGGTTACCCGTCGTATGTGAGACAGGCGAAATTACCTCCAACATCGGAAAGAAAATTATAATTCCATTAATAAGAAAGCAGGTGCTGTAAGGTGTGAACAGTTCCAAAACATAACTTTACTGAGTCGTGGACGCATAAGACTGACTAGAATTACTTGCAGAGGAATGGAAAAACTGAATGTGGTTTTTGGAGAAGGTTCGATTAGGTTGTGGAGAAATGTAGGAACACTAGAGATAATTGTGATCCAAATGCGTATCTTAGAAGACTGACTGTAGAAAGGCAGAAAGTAAGTTTACATGATCCGTAGAATCAGAAAAAGCCTTTGACATTGGCGAATGGAATAGGTTACAATGTTAGAATGAGTGATGGTAGCATGGATTAAATACGTTGTGCGAACGGTTATTTGCGTGTTTAGAAACCATAATAGAGTTATGAGACAACGGATATGAAGGGGATACACTAGTGAAAAGGGAGTGGGACAGGGTACCAGACTATCTTCCACGTCATTCGGTTTATGTATTTAGCAAGCTGTGAAAAAATCGAGAAGGAATTGGGCGAGGATATTAAATTATAGGGAGAAGAGATAATGAAATTGGTATTTGACATTTCTTGATGATAATGCAACTCTGTAACAGACGGCAAAGGAATGTAAAATCAATTGAAGGGGACGGATAGTATACTGGAAACACGTGATAAGATGAACACCAACAAGTGAATGTGTAAATAAGCTAATGGACTATCGTTAAATTAAATCCGTCTACGCGGAGCATTAGAACAGGAAATAGAAAAATTGAAAGTAACTATTTTTCTCGTTTCATATGCAAACCAATTGACAATTACCGAAGTTCAGAGGATGCAAAATGCAGAATAGCAGCAGCAAAAGTAGAAAAACCCTTTACTGTAAAACAGAAATTTGTTATCATCGAATACGAATTTACATGCTAGAAAGGGTTATCTCAGTGTATTTCTATGGTATGTAGCCTTTCACGGAAGCGATACAGGGATGATAAACTGTTCAGAGAAGAAAAGAAAACGAACTTTTTAAAGTTATCTAGTGGATGAATGCCGAAGACACGATGATATGATCGTATAACTATAAAGAGACACTGACTCGAATAACGAAAATAAAATAAAATTGTGGGTAAAGGGTCGCACGAGCCGCCTATAACACCAATGCGCATGCGTAATTTGCTACAGAAAGATTTAACCAGCTGCTCATTGCTAAACTCAGAACGAACATTACATTCTAGTACCTAAGATAATAATACTCTCCTTTATTTCCTTTATCTCGAAACGTATATATTTATAGCTACCGATGAAATTTCAACTAGCGTTATGAGTACTCTCAAATGGTGAACATGTCGAAGCGCATTGCAGCAAGACAGTCATCGTGTAAGTATTAGTACCGAGGATTAATGGCTCTGAGCACTGTGGGACTCAACTGCTGCAGTCATCAGTCCCCTAGAACTTAGAACTACTTAAACCTAACTAACCTAAGGACATCACACACATCCATGCCCGAGGCAGGATTCGAACCTGCGACCGTAGCAGTCGCACGGCTCCGGACTGCGCGCCTAGAACCGCGAGACCACCGCGGCCGGCCCGAGGATTAATAAAATAAAGTACCGTCACAAACATATAATATGCTTATAAAATGTTTTCCTAACAAACGAGGGATCACCATCAAAGCGCCGCGTAAGTTAGTTTAGGTTGTTTAATTAGTGTGTAAGCTTAGGGACCGATGACCTCAGCAGTTTGGTCCAATGAGGCCTTACCACAAATTTTCAAATTACCATCACAGCAGCACCAGCAGTAGTTGTCCGATGCAGAAACAATATTGTGCTACCGTACCTACATTTTGAACAAATATGGAACTCAAAGTCTCAGTGTAGGTACAATACGGTTCTTGCTGTGTGTTGATGGATGTGGAAATGCATGAAGCGGCTGTACCGGATATGGGCACGTAACTACACTCTTACTTCATGTACCCTACTGGATACAGGAACTTCTAATATTAAAGAAATACGTAAAAGCTTTACATGTGTTATTTAGCCGCGCTTAGTGGCCGCGCAGTTTGAGGCGCCATTTCACGGATTGCGCGCCCCCTCCCGCAGCCGGTTCGAGTCCTCCCTCGGGCATGGGTGTGTGTTGATCTTAGCGTAAGTTATTTCAAGTTGTGTGTTAGTCTAGGAAACGAGAACCTCAGCAGTCAGGTCCCTTAGGAAATGACACATATTTGACATTTGTCTAATTTATTCCTGTATAAATCCTGCTATATACTAATGTAAAGGAGCAGTTCTCACTTCGACTGAGTGGATGAAACATCCTCATCACAACAGTTTTGTCCAGGCGGGGTTGGGGATTTTCTCCGCCTGAGGACTGGGTGTTTGTTTTCCTCATCATGTCATCTTAATCATTACTCGTGACAATGTCTACACTGGACTTTGTAAAAAATTGGCCTGTGTAAAATTTGGGACTTTGTACGGGCGCTGATGACCACGCAGATGAGCGCCGCAAAACTAAACATCATCATCATCAAAACAGTTTTGTGGAAGGCGGTCCTCTGATTCTCACGCCGTCTGACTGAAGGAAGACTAGTGTCATTACATCGCTGTTAACACATCCTGATCGAATTTGCTTCTTGCATGTATATATACAGTATTTTCAAAATTGCTATTTCAGTCTAAATATCAGCTACACTATGTGATCAAAAGTAGCCCGACACCCGCAAAAACAAACGTTTTTCGTATTAGGTGCGTTGTGCTGCCAGTTACTGAAACGTATTCCATATCAGCGACCTCAGTTGTTATTCAACATCGTGAGAGAGCAGAATGGGGCGCACCGCGGAACTCGAAGACTTCGAAGGTAGTCAGGTGATTGGGTGTCACTTGTGTCATACGTCTGTACGCGAGATTTTCACACTCCTTAACATCCATAGGTCCACTGTTTCCGAGGTGATAGCGAAGTGGAAACCTGAAGGGTCACGTGCAGCACAAAAGCGTAGAGGCCGACCTCGTCTGTTGACTGACAGAGACCGCCGACAGTTGAAGAGGGTCGTAATGTGTAATAGGCAGACATCTATCCAGACCATCACACAGGAATTCCAAACTACATCAGGATCCACTGCAAGAACTATGACAGATAGACAGGAGGTGAGAAAGCTTGGATTTCATGGTCGAGCGGCTGCCACACATCGCGCCGGTAAATGCCAAACGACACATCGCCTGGTGTAAGCTGCGTTAACATTGGACGATTGAGCAGTGGAAAAACGTTGTGTGGAGTGACGAATCACAGTACACAATGTGGATATCCGATATCAGAGTATGGTTATGGCGAATGCCCGGTTAACGTCATCTGCCAGCGTGTTTAGTGCCAACAGTAAAATTCGGAGGCGATGGTGTTATGGTGTGGTCGTGTTTTTCGTGGAGGAGCTTGCACCTATTGTTGCTTTGCGTGACACGATCACAGCACAGGCCTACATTGGTGATTAAAAGCACGTTCTTGTTTCCCAGTGCTGAAGAGCAATTTTGGGATGACGTCTGCATCTGTCAACACGATCGAGCACCTGTTCATAATGCACGGCCTGTGTCAGGGTGGTTACACGACAATAACATCCCTGTAATTGATTGACCTGCACGGACTCCTGACCCGTTCAAATGTGTGTGAAATCTTATGGGACATAACTGCTAAAGTCATCAGTCCCTAAGCTTACACACTACGTAACCTGAATTATCCTAACAACAAACACACACACCCATGCCCGAGGGAGGACTCGAACGTCCTCCGGGACTAGCCACACTGTCCATGACTGCAGCGCCTTAGACCGCTCGGCTAATTCCTTACCTGAATCATTTAGAACACCTTTGGGATGTATAGGAACGCCGACTTCGTGCCAGGCCTCACCGACCGACATCGATACCTCTCCTCAGGGCAGCACTACGTGAAGAATGGGCTGCCATTCCCCAAGAAACCTTCCAGCACCTGATTGAACGTATGCTGTAAGCTCTCATCATGGCTACTTGTGAGCAAACACCATATTAAATTCCAGTATTACCGGTGGCGGGCACCACGAGCTTGTAAGTCATTTTCAGCCAGGTGTCCGGATACTTTTAATCACATAGTGTACAGGAAATTTTTCATGTTATTGATGGAGTAACTTATCAGACATTCTGCGAAAGTAAAACCAGTGACTTCATATCTCATGTCGTAGTGGAAAATCGGGATCCGTAAGTAAATTTTTTTTTTTCGGCCGTCATACAAAAGCTGACCTATTCTATTTTAGCCAGACAAACTCAAGGATTCCAAAGAAATTGGTAAGCGATAATGGAAACATTACTATCGCATTCAAACAGGACAATATAAATTTAAAACATATTTACCAAGTGCTTGTAGGAACTGACATAACATTCAACGTATTTGTTAGCATATGCGCTGATTTCTGGAATCACTTGCAATGTGGCTTTTGGTTATTGATAAAACGAGGAAATTTAATGATGGTCGATAGTAACGAAACTTTTCTGTTTAAAACGTAGTATAACAATACGCATCTGTGACACTGTTCTACAGACTAAGGACAAATTTGTACGTGTATCGTAAACTTGTTCCGAGGGCGCCGAGCAAGTGCTACTATACGTCGAAAGATAAATAGAGGCAGTAAACGTGAAAATGATAGAACTACAAAGATTTATCGAGGCAGTAGCTATAAAAGGTGAGGTGCTGAATGATAAAACTGGAGAAGTTTGTGCGGTGCTAATCGATGCCCTTAGTTATATCAGGGCAAGAGACATAAAGTATTACCAGAGTGTATATAAGTTGTATGTCATCACAAAACTGGCGTAGTATACAACTGCATATTGAAGAAGAACGCTTTACAACGGAAGTTAAGACTACTAAAATTAGGATAACTGCAGCGAGAGCAGACTGTCTCAGAAACTTTTAAACCAGCAACAGATAGCCTTAACAGGCTCTTACAAATTATGGATGGAGGCAGAAGGACAGAAGAGGAAGAAGAGGATGGAAATACTGTTACCGATTACATTAATGAACATGGTGACAGAGAGTTAGACACAATTTATGGGGTTAGCAAGAATGAAACATACGTTCTAGGTAGCCGCACTGTACGTTCGACCAAGGATGTAATAGAGTTCGGGAATACGAAATTTGAGTGAACACTTCATTTGTTAGAGACAACATGCATCAGAAAATCAGGTCGTCACTAGTATCTGTCGAAAGAGAAGCTGGCATATACCGAAATATTACGTATGATTACCACAAGCACAAGAGGGAACCACCCGAAAGAATGTATTAAAGGTTACAAAGCTAAGAAATTCACTGATATTTTTGAAACTCTTTAAATGGAATATATCAGAGGTGACGGTATTGACATTAAATAAAAACGACTTAACACCCTGTCTCTGGAGTACGTGCACTACGATGCCTCGAAAGATATCACAGGCCGGTTACAACCACTCACAGCTTCAGCCACAGCAGGGAATACAGCTCAAGCCGATGAAATCTTTTCAGTCACTTCCGAGCTTAGAGGGCTTCGAGGAAGACATATTAACCAATAATTATGGAGGCAGTTGTTCATGAGCTTCATGAACCTCATGCAAAACTGTCCTTATAGACATGTCATAATTCGAAGTTTAGATGATTTAAGGTAAGTTGATCTAATTGGTATGATATGATATTCGTTCTGGAATAATGTCTTCATATATATCTTAATGGTATTCCAAGGTCACCTGGACCCTGCATGTAAAGGCGAAGACAGGGACGGAAGCATTGCAGCTAACTGAGCAATAGTTGCAGATCGGGAGGAATCAGTGTCTTGACAATCTTCAAAATGATCGTGGAGGTGAATTTTACAATAAACATTTCACATCAGTAATGGAACAGTACGAAATGAACCACTACTTGGCATTCTCTCACTTGATGATGAGTATTAATGGAACATTTGAACACCACAATGTAAAGCCATATTTTGATGCAATTTCATCTTTGAGAATCTTACAAATAGCTAGACCAGAGGCAGCGAAGAATTTCATGAATCTGATGATGGTGAGATGGCTGAAAGCGGTTGTGTAAATAAAGCTCCAGGAAGTAATATGGCATTTTTCAAACCAGACGTAGTATGACTGAGATGAAACCTATTGGAGTCTGTGATAATCGATTTCTAAATACATTACACTGCCATATCAACATGAGGAAAAATGTAATGTACCTGATTTCGTATGTGTTTCAAAATACAAAACTGCGTTTGAGAAGCCTTATCTATCAGATTGGTCAACAGAGGTTTCCACAGTTTCCAAACCACAGTTCAGTAATCCGAAAAATTATACCTTAAAGGGAAGCAAAGGTGCAGAAATTGATTGAATATTTTATACAGAAAAATTACAGAAAATCTCAGAACCACTAGTGTTTCTCTTAGAGCATGTTATAAGACGTCGAGGGAACAAAACATTACTTAAGCTTTTCTAGTCTTCCTATCAAACAACAAGAGCTGAGTGAACGTTCATCATTTGGGATATAGATTGGGCACATAAACCTCAAACGACACTTTAGTGTGACATGAGTGCTAGCAAGCACGTCATATGTGGTCGTGGCATTCTCGATATATTACCAGTTGAATCGCATTCACCTAGCTTAAATTACTTTGGATCTGGAACAAAGATGAAGGAGGAATTATTATGATGACAAAGGAATTGTAAAGGAATTATAAAGGTATTATTATGCCATAAAGCACCTGCTAGGAGCACTATGCTGCTTGTGACACAAATAACGATCGTTGAGCAGCAGATTAAATGTTAGCTCATAATGCCAAAAAACATATGGAAGAGAGGCCACAAGCATAGGACACCGTTTTGCAGCATTCATAGTTTATAGAGCAATTCCTGCCAAATTTAAACTGGGTGTTAGAATGAATTTAATTAAACATTATGAATGCAGCTTTTTATACGCTAAGGAATAAAATACTTGTGGAGTGTTTAAAAAAATTGCATCCAGTAGGTTGTGGTTGCAGCTAAAAGTGGTTTGAAACAGAAATGAAGAAGTCATGTTAAAACAACCGATACGTAAGATAATTGGTGGACTCATTCGTTGTATACCTCCTGCACTCACAGGGCGCTCACCAGTTGGTTCTATGGCTGAGGGAGCTGCCACCACAGCTCAAACACTAAAGAACGCGCAAAATTCAGGGAAGCAACTACAGGAAACTAAAATTCATGATAGGGTAATTCAATACAGATCTGCTTAAATTCATCAAGAAAATCAAAACGGCACGATATCGTGGAATGTTTACACGGGATTAGTTGCCAAATTTGGAACTGCAAGGAATGTGTATTTGTTAATTGAGATATTGCCGGAGGATGTGACTCACAATGGGTCGCATATGTTTAAAAAACTGAAGTACCATCTTCTACTTTATCAAATATGGTGATTTGGGACATTATACTGAAGAGTACTCAGTATGCAATCTCGAGAAGCTCAATTGCTCATCAGTTCAAAGACTCAAGCAAATGTATGGCGACCACCACAGCAGCAGTTGTATGTGTGCTTCACAAAACATACAAAACCTTTTAAGTATTTACTTATTCACAGCACATTTTTCCTCCACTTCACTTTCAGGCTTCAGGAAAGTATTTAAAATATCCCACATTTTCTGCTCATGAAGAATTGCGGAAATCGGGAAATAAGTTTAGGGACTTCTTGTATCAGATGATGGAATTGGACTTAGTCTAGGACAGCCTGCTGCCATATTCCAATGTGGGCCTCTCTGTATGCAGTAAAATTCCAGTCAGCTAATTCACGAATCGATTTACACACTTCATCTGGAAGGTAAATTCTTTTCTCCATGCTCTGAACTAGCAGACCCGAGTATACTTGCAATGTGTGCTCACAGCAAACACTGCACGCTGAGTGGGTCCCAGGCTCATGATACTGCTTACTATTGTGAGAAAGTAGCTGCGAGTGCGAACGCCATGATGCGATAGAGTTCACAAAATTGTGCGTATGCATGCAGGTGCCAATACTGAATACACAGCTCATTCAGTAGTATGAAACAAGAAAGCTGTGCCGTGATTTGAATTCCTGAAATTATGTCAATGCGTGCTGACTGCTTCCATACCATCGTGTAGTTCAACTTTTTTCTTTGCAAGACATGCTGATTGGATGAAGCACAGTGCGGTGTGCGCACCCTGACGACTGCATCAACTCGAGCAGAAGGGACAAACATGCCGATGCTGAGTGCGAATGTGACGTGTCAGTCGGGCAGTGCTGATGGCAATGGTATTGGTAAGCGTCATCTTTTATTCAGTGATTACGACATATCATCACCGCTCTTTAATGAACGAAGTATGGTTTTAAGTATACATTATACATACTAATACATTTTCTTGAAATACTGTAGACACTGCTTACAAGATGTTTTTTAGCCAATATGAATGCTGTCATATATATGTGTGGGAAGGGCAGAACTGCAGCGCCACTACAGTGTCCAGTGAAACGATACGTTGCGTAATGCGTGATGTGCAGGAGGGCAAACGTAAGTATTCCTATTAACAGAATCTGCCGTCGGTTCTTGGTTGAACAACATTATAATAATAAATGAAAAGCACCAGTTTGCTTTTGTTCTACAATATCATTTTTATTGCTATGCCTGAAGATGGCCTTGTAAGCCGAAAACCGGTTAGCAATAAAAATTATATTGTAAGTGTTCTTGTTAATGAATGTGTTTCTTAAATATTTATCGTGCTTGAATGCAGTACTTACGGGCTATTATTTTTCTTTTTATCTGCTACCGACAAGGAACTGCCACAGGACACTTGATAACAACATATAAACTGAGCTACTGCAAACCACAGTGCCAATTTTTAGTCAGAGCTCATGGGGGCTGATATAAGTCACTCAAGAGTGGATCCATGAGCATTACTGCTTCCTCTATGAATAATACTTTACGCTTTCATAGAGTCCTTACGTAGTACTTCTGTCTCTTATTTCTTTAGACGCATTTGATTGGTTGGTTTAGGGGAGGAGACCAAACAGCGTCATCCAGTCCCGTCAGATTAGGGAAGGATGGGGAAGCAAATCGGCCGTGCCCTTTAGAGGAACCATCCTGGCATTTGCCTCAAGTAATTTAGTGCAATCACCGAAAAACCTAAATCAGGATTGCCGGATGCGTGTTTGAACCGTCATCCTCCTGAATGTCAGTCCAGTGTAAAGGAGAAATGGTGAACTGCTATGTATCAGAAATTATTATTATTAATGGGAGTGTATGTCTATTACATGTGCATGTGGGTGATAATTATCATCTTCCTTTGTGGAATTATCGGAGTTGTCCGAATGTGAATCAGCCACTCAATCGACGTTGATGTAACCATCACCCCTGCCTGGATGCTGGAATTGTCAGCCACAAACACCACATTACAGTGTATCACACTCGCTGTGGCACTGCTTGCGATCCCATCTCCACAGCCTTAGCTGATTATGCGCCCATCATCATCACCTCAGCCCAAGCCATCAGACTGGGTCGCATGCACCGAGACCTCAGTCATCACACTTTCTGTGGCAGTCACTTGCGATTCCACCGCCATCACTTGAAGCAGTGCTGACCCTCCAGCCTGGAGTATCGACTCTGTCACGTTTGGCATGGTCATCATCATCCGTGGCCCTCCACCCTGGTTTGGAGCACCACATTTACCGCGCTCTCTTTGCGATCGATCAGCATGGCAACATCATGGATATAGCAGCATTTGGAGTCACAGAGTCTTTCTTCATAAGTAACACCAGGAAAATTAAACAGCTGCATTATACTCTTTGTGGTTGCATGTGCCTTTGTGGATAGGATCTTGCAATCCTGCATCGATAAAACCAATGTGGGGTATCGAGATCCAGCTGCCTTGCTACGAGTTTGCCAAGCAGTACGGAAAGGGAGCACACTGGAAACATCAACGCACTTCAGTTTGTCCATCAGGTACACAGCAGTCTCTACTGTCAGATGATGCACACAACCTCCCACATATCCCTCTCCCAATCCCCACCAAGGAAGAAAGGAATGCTGGAGAGAAAAGCATCGTCAAAATTTGGGGAAAGACTATGTGATACCCCAGGGCAGGTTAACTGCATACCAGTACTGAACTTTTACCAACAACGTCATAGTGAGCCATTTTTCAGATACACAGGAAAGAGGGTCTGCTAAGACGCTCAGCTGTTTACTTTACCCTGATATGCACACAGGTACTCGCATAACTGAGACCCAGTTAATGGTGGGTGGGGTCTAGTTCCATTCCTCTTCGGCAAGAGTATAGGTGTAAATTATTAATATTGCTTCACACAGTCGCTTCTGGCTTGTGATAGATATTATTTAAGTAATGCACATTTTCCAGATGCATACTAGACATCTTATGTCTGCAGCTACTATAATTTCAAAGTCGTCTCATTCCCAGTCACAATCCCAGAACTACCACGGTTCGAGAGGCAAGATCCTAATATTTAGCCTCATCTACGGTTGGGATGTAGAAAAGAAAAAATAGTAGACCAGTAGATGTGAAGTGTAAAGCAGTCAGACCTTTCTACAGATCCAAAAGAGCTTTCTGGGTCCTATACACGTAGCTTTATTGCTGCTCTCCGAAGGTGAGAAGCATCACTATATCTGGATCCAGAACATTTGCTGATTACTTTTCACCAAAATGAATAGATATGAACATAAACGACATTTTTGCAGTAGATGTATCAACTGTTTCACTTAGCTTGAATATTTAGAAATACATCTCACTGACTGCTCGAGACAGGAACTGGTAGGTATGGATATCCCCACTGAGGACAGAGAAAACTCAAAGCTTAAGAACGCTGTCCCGTCGTTGTATATGCTGACTCTGAGTGCTTACCAGTCCCTGTTGCATGTTTTGAAGATTATCCCATAGCCTGTCACACCACTTTCACAGTGCGACACGTATTATATGCGTCAGAATATGATGCTTTATGCTCATATGATTCTAGTGAACAAATGTGAATCATAGATCGGGGATAATCCCGCGAGATGGTTGCTCTCTGTACTCCAAAACATTACAATAAAGATTGATGTTCGTTATGGCATAAACATTCCAATAACCATATCGCAGAGGAATGAGGCATTGTACAAGCATGAAGTTGTATGTCATATTTGTAGGACGGCTTGGGATATAAAACCTGAAACTCCTCATACTCACCACCTTCATCTAATGTGAAAGTTCCATGGTGCAGCTAACAGTAAATGTAACCAGAAATACCACTGCCACGACAGATGCCTAGGTCCTTCTGAAATTTGGGTGGGTATAATGCGGACACTCATATTGTGCACATGGATGATTTCAGTTTGGAGAAAGATTAGGTCGGTGTCACAACTGACAATGTAGAAAATTGCATTTCATTCTTGGTGTTGCAACTAGCACTTCATGATTTCTATCTTTTCCAAAATGTTGAAGACCGGGTATTTTGATTGTATATTCAAGATTTTGAGTCATCTTAAATATTACGCAAGCTATGCTAGTTACGAGACAAATGGGTTGCTAAAGCAGACTTAGCAATATGATTGTCAGAGCGTTCTCTAAACGTAGTTTGAAAATTTCTCCCTGTCTGACCAACATATCTACACTCACACTGTGGGTACTTGGTACCTTAAATACCAACATTACAATACGGACAAACTATACTCTCCTCATGATGGAACCAGTTTTCGCCGTTATTTTTAGCTTCAAAAAGGGCGGGGATAACACCCACAGATCTCAAACATATACCTAGCTTAGTGGGATGACACAAAAATAAGGGATTCTACAATAGTTCTCCTGGGCCGCCTCACTGCCTAGCTTGAGGAGGGTACTACTCACATTTCCCTTGATCCTTCTTTGTTTCAGATGACTTCAATTTGAGTGCTCAAGAATAGAATGAACACTACTACAACTTCTGCTCATAGTTCAAATACCTTCCACAGTGACGCCTCACGTATAGAATCACTGTGGAATTGCAGCACACTTTCCTTCAACATGACATTATCGACAACATTTAATGTAAGGAGTCATTTTTACTTTAATTCTTTCTTTATAGCTGCACTACATATAAACCTTAAGCTTAATACCAGTAGCCATCCCCCAGTAGAGGTGTGCATAGTTGCTTCCCCAGTGCTGATCCTGGCGAGCTAACTCCACGCTTGTTGCGCTTAACCGTGTACCATTTTCTTGAATGATATCAAGTCTGAGATTGAGTTATTATCCTGCTTCCGGTTATTGCATCTGATTCACTTCTATAGCTTCTTTTATTTTACAGAGTACGTTAAGCATGCTCTTGCAGCTACAAGAAATAAGTTCTGTGATTTTAAGTAAACTTGAACAGCTAGATATTTCAGAGCTGCCTCTCCATGAGAAAGTTTCGGGTAGGAAAAGAGGTCGTTTAACATCTGATATTGTAATATCTTAGCGAAGCGAATGCAACCAGACATATATTGACAGCTTTATTTGTGAAAGATACCAACGGAAAAGTTGGTTTTGCGACTGAGAAGTAAAAAATACATTGTTTTGCTTTCTTGGTTTTCTATTTGAAAGTGATGTCACGTGGACAAACCTGTTTTAAAAATATAAACCAAATGAAAGACGAAACTGAGAACCAGTAGCTATCGAAGAAGCACGTGGACAGCATAGTTTCACGTTCAGTTTTAGGAATTGTTTGGATTAACGACAAACTAAGGGAGTCATAAAGACTTTCAATCAACGAGCATAGTATAGAGGTTAAAAATAACAGTGAATCTTTTCCAAAACAATAGAGTGCATTTTTCTTTGTGGAAAATTTAGGAACTCACTTGCATTGGCATGATGAGAAAGACAGTTCAGTAAATCCAGGAGTACTTAGAGGGTCAGTAATATCAGAATCTAAATTACATTCTGATTTGATGGATCACTTAGAAACCAATGCAACCTTCAAAGGTGTTCCTCAGATTATTCACAATGTGATACCTGATTACCTGCTACAGAGGAGATAAAGACGGAAATTAGAAAAGCTTCCAGTGTAGATCTCGTGGCTAATAACACTATAGACGTTTAGGAACGCACTAAGATGGTTCCTGTTCTACGGTACGTTGTAAATGAAGAAATATTTGAGCGCATTTTGGTATCCTTTATTCCAGATAATAAAACCGCAGGAGGCATATCTAATAGTATTTTAGAATAATGCGACATAATTCTTCAAGAAAATGGCTCAGACATCGTGCAAATGATACGAACGGCAAGAAAGCTGGAGTTCAAGCAAAAACAAAAGTAGTTTATAGTAAAGCACATCTCGTTCATTGTTATGCACATCAACTTCATTTAATAATCGTAAGCGCAACTAGTATTACAGGAAAAGCAAGAATTAATTTTCCCTAATATTTTGTTATTTTAATATTCTTCTCAAGATCACCCCCTCGCGTGTCCATTCTCAAGAAACATATCGACGTCAGCATTGCATTTCCATCTTCTATAAGCTGGGACTCCAACATGCGAATCGCAAACAGGCTCCATGAAAATTTGCACTCTTTAGAAAACAGCTTTCCTGAAAGTCAGTGAACATCAAATTCAGGTCAAACTATTCCAAAAGCAACACGAATTTTAAAATACCTGAATAACGATAGTTTCCAGTTAGAACTTTTTCGTAAGATTATTCTTCACTCTGTAATAGTTTACAACCAAATTCAGTCTCGAGAAGTTAGTGTGTTTACTGTTAATGAATATATAACAACAATCATAACTGCTATTTCCGAATTGGGAAACCCAAAGTACGGTCAGAATCTTTCATGATAGACGTTAGGGAAGTGTGTGAAAATATGTAAGTTGAAACAATTTACAGATATTCTTCGACTAAGGACTTACCAGTTGCTGAAGTGTTCAACAAGAAATGTTGCGCTAGTTTTAAGAATGGGCATTGTCCATGAGAGATAATATTGACCACTCAAGCATATCCCATGACTCATATGGGAAAGATTGAAGCTGAACTAAATGTATTCTATTACGGTTCAGATTCTCATGAATACTGAGAATTAACTGAGCTCCTGATATTTACTTTGGGAAAAAATCCAGACGATGTTCTCAGTAAAATTACGAAACCGATAAAAATCCTCTTCACAGTTCCCATAGCTACATCGGAGGCAGAACGCTGCTTTTCGACAGTGGTAAGAAAGCACTATGAATTCGGACAGACCAAATGCAATTGCAGTGCTTTCATCGGAGAAAAATTTTCTCAGATTTCATCCAGAGATGAAGGAGAAAATTAATGATCATTTTGCGCAAACTAAAACAAGGAGAATGAAATTTATTTTCACGTTAATAGGCCCAACTTCAACTGTAACAATTTAGGTTAAAGTGAGCAAAAGATATTTGACGTTGTTTTAGTATTTTATCCAGTTCCTTAATAAGTTTACTTTTTATACATTTTTGTTTCCTTTTTCACAGTTTTAAAGCCAGTTTCTGGAGCAGCATGCCCGCTAACAACCAGTAACAGAAGCTCTGAAATCTTTTAAAATTTTCCTTCTCTATAGACTAGGTACATGTACGTACTGAAAATTATTGATCATGAAGAAAATTGTATAGGCGGTGCCCGTAGAATGTTGAATTTAATTTTTAGTACCCGGTCGTTAAAATAAACGTGTAACACGTTTAATTTAATTGGAGCCTCTTCCATATAACTAAATTATTTTCAGCTTATTTATGTCGGATGCGAGATTTTGTAAATTTAAAACTTAAACTATAATCTGAACAACACACTCCTAAAAACGATTTTTGCCCATTTAATTAGAATTATCTTTACACAAGAATCTGGGCTGTAACTAAACCGTTGATCAAAGTCTACATGGATCAGCTTATGTTAAGATTATCAACTTACGTCAAGATTATTCTTATTGAGAAGTCACTTATATTCAAAACGCGTAAAATTCGTGTTTTCGCTGTGTCGGCGAGTTGCGTTGTGAGGCCAGTTCAAACACACAGTCACGTAATGTGTTGCTATATGACATATTAACACATGCTTAAATGTGTTTCTTCTTCAGACTCAGAAAAATGGCAATAAAGAAGGAAGGTGCTATGTGAACACCATAATTGTAGATCAGAGGAGTGTTCTCTGTTGGCACTAACAAAATCAGGGGAATAAATAAATTTGTCGAGGGATGCAATATGCCACGCTAATCTGATCTCCCCTCAAAATGAAACCATACCCAGTTAAGATGTAGTCTGGTGGAAAGCTTTTTTATTGGTCATGTGTTATCATTGTGTACAACTATCTTTTAAAAAGCGTTCTGGCAGATATTTCGGGATTATTATTGTCCACGATTAATTGGCTTACTGATGCTGTTTAGTGATAGTGTGCATTTTCATGCTGATACAAACAGTCAGCATCTCGGTACTGTTCGTCCACTGTATGCAGTACTTCACGAGAAACATGTGCTCATATGCTAACGCAATTAGCGTTTGATTAAGCTCCATAAGGGGACTACATCCTAACACGTAAAACACCTCTTATCGAAACAACCATCTCCTCCGAATTGCTGTGGTGGGACTACACTTGATGGCAGGTAATGTTATCCAGGAAATTGCCAGACCCAAACCCTTCCATGGGACTGTCACAGTGTGCTGCGTGGTTAATATCTCAAAATCACTCGTCCCCAGTCTTCCACTGTCCAGTGGCATTGCTGTTTACACAATCTCAAGAGCCGTTTTCAAATGACTGCAGACATATTTTGTTTATGAGGCACTGCTCGACCATAGCACCCCATTCATCTTGAGGGCCTGCGCACAAATTTTTTGAAATTTGTGGTAAGGTCTTATGGGACCAAACTGCTGAGCCCATCGGTCTCTAAGCCTGCACACTACTTAATCTAACTTAAACTAACTTACGCTACGGACAATACACACCCGAGGGAGGACTAGAACCCTATGCGCAGTCATTGTGCTCGCTGTACTGCTGGTAGTACTTCCACGAGTGATTACTTCATGTGGTTTTGTACAGGCGCCCTCCACTGTTCTTGACGGTTCCTGTCCGTCTATACCTGAGGGCCACCTGGTCTTGGTTTAGTGTAATTCTTCTTTCGTGCTTCCACATCACAGTCACACCAGCAACAGTCGACTTGTGCAGCTTTGGGACAGCTGAAATGTCCCTGATGGATACGTTACTCAGGTGACACCCAGTGACTAGACAAACTTCCAAGTCAGTGAACTCTCCAGAAGTAATCATTCTTCTCTTACTTCTTCTCTAGAAACAACAAATTTCCCGACTTCTTTTATTGTAATGGCACCGTCGCCCCTAATATACACTGATGAGTCAAAACATTATGACTACCTGCTTATTAGCTTGTTCGTCCATCTTTGGAACGAAATACATCACTGATTCCTTGTATCGTGGTTACGACAGATTGTTGGTAGGTTTGTGGAGGTATGAGGCATTAGATTTCTACCCACAGGTCACGTAATCTCTACATAAAATGGGCCGATGACTTACGTACTCAGTGATGGTGCCCGACAGCGAATTTGGTCGCTGAGACATCAACCTGAGTTCATTTTAATGTTCCTCAAACTAAAGAAGCATGGTTCTGGCTCCTGTACACGGAAAATTATACTGCTGTAAAATGACATTGCCGTTTGGGGAAGATATCAAGCATGACGGAATGCTGGTGGTTCGCAGTGTCAGCTTGTCTCCGATTTCTACCACAGGTCCCATGCAAGCACAGGAAAATGTCACCCATAGTGTAATAGTGCTCCCAACAGATGTGGTCCGTTGCACACTGCACGTTTCGCGCCTGTGTTCACTTCAGTAACGGTGTTTGTGGAGACGACATCGACCTAGTATGCGAAAAATGTGATTCACTCGAAGAGCCGACACGTTCCCATCGATCGACGGTCGAATACCGAAAGTCCCGTGCCCACTCCACACGTAATTGACGATGTCTTTGAGTCAACATGTGAACACGTTGGGGTGGTCGGCTGTTCCATGTTCAACAATGAACGATAATTGGTGTGCTTCGAAACATTTTTGCGCCTACCAGCGTTGAGATCGTTCAGCAGAGATGCCACAAATCACCATATATCCTACTTTACAGAGCAGGAGAGCCTAAGAACAGCATGTTCTGTGAGGATTCGTTGACGGCTAATCATGTACTGTTTGGTGGTAGGTTCACTGCCCCTCTACCTCTTTCAGTAGGTACTTACGATAGTAGCACGTGATCATTCGATCAGCTTCACTGTTTACGAGATACTCGTTTACAGGCTTTGCGTAATAATAACCTACCTTTTCTCAAAGTCGCTTATCTCAATAAATTTTCCAGTGTTCACTATGGTGATCCCCCGTCCGTTTCTTCTCCGCTTACGTGCTTTTGTTACTGCATCACGTGCCCTCAACGCCACGAGGCGGCATCCCACGCTGCGGTACGGTGTTACCATAATATTTTTTTCTAATCAGTGTATTGTGGTCCATTCCGAATTATATAGCGGTGTTCAGATACTTTTGATCACATAGCGTATGTTGAGATGGGGGCAAAGTACGTATTCGCATAGAGAAGATGGTTTACTGGGACGCCGGCCGATGTGGCCGAGCGCTTCTAGGCGCTTCAGTCTGGAACCGCGCGACCGCTACGGTCGCAGGTTCGAATTCTGCCTCATGCATGGGTGTGTGTGATGTCCTTGGGTTAGTTAGGTTTAAGTAGCTCTAAGTTCTAGGGGACTGATGACCTCAGATGTTAAGTAACATAGTGCTCAGAGCTATTTGAATCTTTTTTTTTCCCGTAACTGCAATCAACAATTTACCATACGTTCCTTCTGATATGTATGGAGGTAAGCAAGCACTTCTCTCCTCAGTTTTCCATTAACAGCGATGCCACTCTGTCTCAACAAATGCATTATCTAATATTTACACTTCCCACTTTTCTTTGTTTGAAAAGGACTGAAAAGAAACGGGAAGCTGAAGCAGTATCTTGGTACACAGGGCACATGTCGTTTCTGACGCTTAGACTTTGCCAGCTGAGTTGTTCCATCTTGAAGTTACATTTCATCAAAATGGTTATAATGATAGATTGAACGTGCGTTGCGCTATCGACCAACTGTACATCGGTTGATTGATGATGATTCTGAGTCGACACCTAAGTCTACTGCCTTTTTGCCTTACGTAGGAAACACTTCCAACAAGATCGGTCGTATTTTATTGAAATAAAATGTGAAATGTATTTTCCGGCCTCCATCTAAAATTAGAGCGCTTTTGAGTTCTGTTAAGGTTGATCTTGGTCTGCGTAAGGCTAGTGTATATCGCATTCCATGTAGCTGCGGCATGGCCTATACTTGTCAAGCTATCAGACCCGTGGAGGACCGATGTACTGAGCATCAACGGCACACACGATTACGGCAGTCAAGTAGATCTGCTATTGCCCAACATTGCTTGGATACTAGTCACCTCATGTTATATAATAACACTGAGATATGGGCATGCACGTCCAGCTATTGGGACAGTTTTGTTAAGGATGATGATGATGATGTTTGGTTTGTGGGGCGCTCAACTGCGCGGTTATCAGCGCCCGTACAAATTCCCAACTTTTTCTCAGCCTATTCTCGCCACTTTCATGAATGATGATGAAATGATGAGGACAACACAAACACGTCATCTCGACGCAGGTGAAAGTCCCTGACCCCGCCGGGATTCGGACCTGGCACCCTGTACTCGGGAAGCGAGAAAGCGACCGTGAGACCACGAGCTGTGGGCTGTTATTAAGGAGGCAGCTGAGATTAAATTAGAGAGCAACCTCGTTAACAGGGATGGAGGTTTTTCTTTAAACTCTGTTAGGAATCTGGATCTCGCCCTTGTCAAAAAACACAGGGACAGAGTCAATACTACCTCACCTGCGAATTAGTAGTCTCACTATCGATAGCTCTGACTTTGGTCATCTTTGGTGCCGCTAGCGTTCCGTGTGTGTTTTATCTTTCCTGCATCAGTCCGAGAACGGAGGTTTTAAATTTGCATGTACGCCACCAGTCCGTTGCGGTTTGCCTAGAAAATGGCCGGGTGTTCTCCCGCCGACATATCGGCGGTCGCTGAAAGTGTTACCTGGCTGAATTCCCAGAAGTTATTTGAAAGTTGTATACGCCAGGAGAAACTCAGGTCTAACATTCACCACATTTTTGGCTTCAACCAGAATCTGCTAATCGTACAACCGCAGGAAATGATTCATAAAAAACTTTTCATATTAACTAATAATTCATTTTTCGGCAAAACTATGGAAAACGATATTAATCTGGTTAACTGTTGAAGATTGACGATATGAAGCGCTAACATAAATTTCGAAATCCAACTTCTACATGTTAACCGTATTCCGTGATGAATCTGTAGCGGTAGAGATGGTGAAATTTTGAAACTGCGGCACGAAACCTGAGCGATCTTGATGTGTGTAATGGATTTCTGTAAATTCTGATGTGCAGTTTCAACCATGAGTTTGCTCAAAAACACATCAAGAAACGACAATTACTGTACATGGATATAGATATTATCATTTCTATACAGCCTTTGATCCCCAAGAAGTAATGAGGCATCACAGGACCCATATGGTATTTTACCACAAAAAAAGAAGTTTGTTGACATTGTGATGATGAGAAGGCCAGCTGTCGAAGTGCAGAGTCTGTGGAATTACGCTTTAAGATATACGCACACTGGCTGGACATAGCTGTAACCCTCAAACGAGCAAAGTAGCTTCTGCAACAAGGAGTTTAAGGGTGGAAGAATGTTTGGTGAGATAACAAGTATTCATAGAATAACACAAGGTCGATTTAATACCAGTTTCATAGCGTGTACCAAGTGGAAGAACTAAAGCTAAGTCCATCGTGTCATCATTATTGGTGCTTCATACGTAACGAAGGAAAAGAGATACAACGAGTGAGTGAAGAGGGTGGAAGGGGATGGGGGAGGTGAGAGATGGTAATAAAGAACAAGAGTATGAAACAATGTAAATAAACACCGTCCGATCAGGCCTTGGATGGCCCAACGGCACCGACCGGCCACCATGTCATCTTCAGCCAGCAGGAGTCACCAGATGGTTATACGGAGGGACATGTGGTCAGTACACCACCCTCCCAAGCGTTGTCCATTTTCGTGACCGGTGACGCTACTTCTCAATCAAATAGCTACTCAATTGGCCTTAGAGTGGATGAGTGCACTTCTCTTGCAAACAACACTCGACAGGACTGGACGGTGACCCATCGACATCCTAGCCGAGCCCGATGGCGCTTAACTTTGGTGATCTGACGGGAACCGGCTCACTCATTTGTTACATAGTTTAATTCTAAATTTCTTTGCGTGTTTTTGGTACTTGCATTGTTTAACTCATAAATTTCGGGCGTATTATAGTATTTGAGAGTAGTAGCATCGCGTTTTAGTACCTGAATAGTGTAAAATCGCGTAGTCTCCTTCCGCCGCCGAGCAGTGTGTCAGCAGTGCGCAAGTAGCAGCATTACTACATTTACTAGGCAATCTTGTATTTTAATAACCGTTTAAATTTTGTGTCGATTTGTTTGCGCTCTCTGTAGATTAGTTCAGACGTTCTTTGCACAACAGTTTTTAGCATGGATAGGGACTGCAACTGCTGTGTTCGGATGCAGGCTGAGTTGGCATCCCTTCGCTCCCAGCTTCAGGCAGTGTTGGCTTCGGTCACACAGCTTGAGGCTGTTGCCAATGGGCATCACTGTGGGGTTCCGGATGGGGGTTTGTCGGGGACGGCCAGCTCGTCTCACGCATCTCCCGGTCGGACTACGACTGTGGTTGCCCGGGATACTGCCCGCACTGACGCTGATCCCTCACCTGTGGTAGAGTGGGAGGTCGTCTCAAGGTGTGGCAGGGGGCGAAAGACAGTCCGGAGGGCTGAACGGAAGGCCTCTCCGGTTTGTCTGACGAACCGGTTTCAGGCTCTGTCTCAGGCTGATACTGATCTTCGGCCTGACATGGCTGCTTGTCCTGTTCCAGAGGTTGCCCCTCAGTCTGCAAGATCCGGGCGGTCGCAGAGGGGGGGCTTACTGGTAGTTGGGAGCTCCAACGTCAGGCGCATAATGGGGCCCCTTAGGGATATGGCAGCAAGAGAGGGGAAGAAAACCAATGTGCACTCCGTGTGCATACCGGTGGGAGTCATTCCAGATGTGGAAAGGGTCTTTCCGGATGCCATGAAGGGTACAGGGTGCACCCATCTGCAGGTGGTCGCTCATGTCGGCACCAATGATGTGTGTCACTATGGATCCGAGGAAATCCTCTCTGGCTTCCGGCGGCTATCTGATTTGGTGAAGACTGCCAGTCTCGCTAGCAGGATGAAAGCAGAGCTCACCATCTGCAGCATCGTCGACAGCTGTGACTGCGGACCTTTGGTACAGAGCCGAGTGGAGGGTCTGAATCAGAGGCTGAGACGGTTCTGTGACCGTGTGGGCTGCAGATTCCTCAACTTGCGCCATAGGGTGGTGGGGTTTCGGGTTCCGCTCGATAGGTCAGGAGTCCACTACACGCAACAAGCGGCTACACGGGTAGCAGGGGTTGTGAGGCGTGGGCTGGGCAGTTTTTTAGGTTAAATGGCCTTGGGCAAGTACAGAAAGGGCAACAGCCTCAATGGGTGCAGGGCAAAGTCAGGACATGTGGGGACCAAGCAGCAATCGGTATTGTAATTGTAAACTGTCGAAGCTGCGTTGGTAAAGTACCGGAACTTCAAGCGCTGATAGAAAGCACCGAAGCCGAAATCGTTATAGGTACAGAAAGCTGGTTGAAGCCAGAGATAAATTCTGCCGAAATTTTTACGAAGGTACAGACGTTGCTTAGAAAGGATAGATTGCATGCAACCGGTAGTGGATTCATCGTCGCTGTTAGTAGTAGTTTATCCTGTAGTGAAATAGAAGTGGATAGTTCCTGTGAATTATTATGGGTGGAGGTTACACTCAACAACCGAGCTAGGTTAATAATTGGCTCCTTTTACCGACCTCCCGACTCAGCAGCATTAGTGGCAGAACAACTGAGAGAAAATTTGGAATACATTTCACATAAATTTTCTCAGCATGTTATAGTCTTAGGTGGAGATTTCAAATTACCAGATATAGACTGGGACACTCAGATGTTTAGGACGGGTGGTAGGGACAGAGCATCGAGTGACATTATACTGAGTGCACTATCCGAAAATTACCTCGAGCAATTAGACAGAGCACCGACTCGTGGAGATAACATCTTGGACCTACTGATAACAAACAGACCCGAACTTTTCGACTCTGTATGCACAGAACAGGGAATCAGTGATCATAAGGCCGTTGCAGCATCCCTGAATATGGAAGTTAGTAGGAATATAAAAAAGGGAGGAAGGTTTATCTGTTTAACAAGAGTAATAGATGGCAGAATTCAGACTACCTAACAGATCAAAAAGAAAATTTCTGTTCCGACACTGACAATGTCGAGTGTTTATGGAAAAAGTTCAAGGCAATCGTAAAATGCGTTTTAGACAGGTACGTGCCGAGTAAAACTGTGAGGGACGGGAAAAACCCACCGTGGTACAACAACAAAGTTAGGAAACTACTGTGAAAGCAAATAGAGCCTCACTCTAAGTTTAAACGCAGCCAAAACCTCTCAGACAAACAGAAGCTAAACGATGTAAAAGTTAGCGTAAGGAGGGCTATGCGTGAAGCGTTCAGTGAATTCGAAAGTAAAATTCTATGTACCGACTTGACAGAAAATCCTAGGAAGTTCTGGTCTTACGTTAAATCAGTAAGTGGCTCGAAACAGCATATCCAGACACTCCGGGATGATGATGGCATTGAAACAGAGGATGACACGCGTAAAGCTGAAATACTAAACACCTTTTTCCAAAGCTGTTTCACAGAGGAAGACCGCACTGCAGTTCCTTCTCTAAATTCTCGCAAAAACGAAAAAATGGCTGACATCGAAATAAGTGTCCAAGGAATAGAAAAGCTACTGGAATCACTCAACAGAGGAAAGTCCACTGGACCTGACGGGATACCAATTCGATTCTACACAGAGTACGCGAAAGAACTTGCTCCCCTTCTAACAGCCGTGTACCGCAAGTCTCTAGAGGAACGGAAGGTTCCAAATGATTGGAAAAGAGCACAGGTAGTCCCAGTCTTCAAGAAGGGTCGTCGAGCATATGCGCAAAACTATAGACCTATATCTCTGACGTCGATATGTTGTAGAATTTTAGAACACGTTTATTGCTCGAGTATCATGTCGCTTTTGGAAACCCAGAATCTACTATGTAGGAATCAACATGGATTCCGGAAACAAACAGAACACAGCATGTTGTTATCAATGGAGAGACGTCTACAGACGTTAAAGTAACCTCTGGCGTGCCACAGGGGAGTGTCATGGGACCATTGCTTTTCACAATATATATAAATGACCTAGTAGATAGTGTCGGAAGTCCCATGCGGCTTTTCGCGGATGATGCTGTAGTATACAGAGAAGTTGCAGCATTAGAAAATTGTAGCGAAATGCAGGAAGATCTGCAGCGGATAGGCACTTGGTGCAGGGAGTGGCAACTGACTCTTAACATAGACAAATGTAATGTATTGCGAATACATAGAAAGATGGATCGTTTATTGTATGATTATATGATAGCGGAACAAACACTGGTAGCAGTTACTTCTGTAAAATATCTGGGAGTATGCGTGCGGAACGATTTGAAGTGGAATGATCATATAAAATTAATTGTTGGTAAGGCGGGTACCAGGTTAAGATTCATTGGGAGAGTCCTTAGAAAATGTAGTCCATCAACAAAGGAGGTGGCTTACAAAACACTCATTCGACCTATTCTTGAATATTGCTCATCAGTGTGGGATCCGTACCAGATCGGGTTGACGGAGGAGATAGAGAAGATCCAAAGAAGAGCGGCGCGTTTCGTCACAGGGTTATTTGGTAACCGTGATAGCGTTACGGAGATGATTACCAAACTCAAGTGGCAGACTCTGCAAGATAGGCGCTCTGCATCGCGGTGTAGCATGCTCGCCAGGTTTCGAGAGGGTGCGATTCTGGATGGGGTATCGAATATATTGCTTCCCCCTACTTATACCTCCCGAGGAGATCACGAATGTAAAATTAGAGAGATCAGAACGCGCACGGAGACTTTCAGACAGTCGTTCTTCCCGCGAACCATACGCGACTGGATCAGGAAAGGGAGGTAATGACAGTGGCACGTAAAGTGCCCTCCGCCACACACCGTTGGGTGGCTTGCGGAGTATAAATGTAGATGTAGATGTAGATGTACCACTACGGCAACGTCGTTGGGATGAAACAAGGCAGTAATTTTAATATGGAGACCACCTCTCGCTGGGACGGATAATGAATATTATATTTTATATGTTGCGTTGGACCAAGGTATCGCGTGCGTGTGTGTGTGTGTGTGTGTGTGTGTGTGTGTGTGTGTGTGTATGTTTGTGTGTGTTTGCATTATCAAGTGCCTGCAACTGACATCCATTGGTTGTATGCACTTAGTAAGTAACTGTAATAAATAGCACTTTCATTCGGATATGCATTCTCGTAATCACATATTAACACGAAAATCTATGCCACTGATACCTTGCGAAAGTCTGTGCTGTACGTTGGTATTCTAGAGAGGTGACAAAGTAGGTGTTATAACATGAGACAAATTTATTACATTGAGTTCTAACTTGCGGTATTCTAGTATAACAAAAACACGTTATCGAATGGAATACAGAATTTCAACCTCTTCCTTTGGTACACTAAACTCTTCTCACTTTTCAGTGGTGGCACTGACCACTGCGGCGCACTGTCCATAGGCAGCACGTATTGCGATTACAGCTTCCTCTTTAGGCAGCCTTTCATACCTTTTTCGTATATTCTGAATAACGTTCATACAGCTTTCACAATAATAGTACCGTAGTAGCACTCGTCTATCGATCAGAGTTTTCTCTCCTTTTTTTAGGAAACGAGAGACAATGCTAAATTATGTACAATGTAAGTACAATATAAGACTTACGTTACGCTTTGGAGAAGCAACGTCAAATTCCAAAACGAATAAAAGTGAAGTGGATTTATAGTTACGTGCCCAATGGTGTCATGATAAAAATGGTGATGACGTAATTATAAAAACTGTACAATCCTATATTTAAAACTGTTAACATCGTTTAGCCTCAAACATCTTTTCTGATGTGCTTCAGAATTACAGTGCACATATGCATACATACAGCGCAAGCGATCCTACAGCACGTGGCAGTGAGCATCCTGTACCACTACTAACCATTTCCTTACCTGTTTCACTCACAAGAAGAACGAGAGAAAGCGACTCTCCATATGCCTTCCTATGATCCATGATTTCAATTGTTGAGGTCATTCGCGATATGTACAACGGCGGCTACAAAATCGTTCTGCAGCAGCTTCAAATGTACACACCTGGAAATGGAAAAAAGAACACATTGACACCGGTGTGTCAGACCCACCATACTTGCTCCGGACACTGCGAGAGGGCTGTACAAGCAATGATCACACGCACGGCACAGCGGACACACCAGGAACCGCGGTGTTGGCCGTCGAATGGCGCTAGCTGCGCAGCATTTGTGCACCGCCGCCGTCAGTGTCAGCCAGTTTGCCGTGGCATACGGAGCTCCATCGCAGTCTTTAACACTGGTAGCATGCCGCGACAGCGAGGACGTGAACCGTATGTGCAGTTGACGGACTTTGAGCGAGGGCGTATAGTGGGCATGCGGGAGGCCGGGTGGACGTACCGCCGAATTGCTCAACACGTGGGGCGTGAGGTCTCCACAGTACATCGATGTTGTCGCCAGTGGTCGGCGGAAGGTGCACGTGCCCGTCGACCTGGGACCGGACCGCAGCGACGCACGGATGCACGCCAAGACCGTAGGATCCTACGCAGTGCCGTAGGGGACCGCACCGGTACTTCCCAGCAAATTAGGGACACTGTTGCTCCTGGGGTATCGGCGAGGACCATTCGCAACCGTCTCCATGAAGCTGGGCTACGGTCCCGCACACCGTTAGGCCGTCTGCCGCTCACGCCCCAACATCGTGCAGCCCGCCTCCAGTGGTGTCGCGACAGGCGTGAATGGAGGGACGAATGGAGACGTGTCGTCTTCAGCGATGAGAGTCGCTTCTGCCTTGGTGCCAATGATGGTCGTATGCGTGTTTGGCGCCGTGCAGGTGAGCGCCACAATCAGGACTGCATACGACCGAGGCACACAGGGCCAACACCCGGCATCATGGTGTGGGGAGCGATCTCCTACACTGGCCGTACACCACTGGTGATCGTCGAGGGGACACTGAATAGTGCACGGTACATCCAAACCGTCATCGAACCCATCGTTCTACCATTCCTAGACCGGCAAGGGAACTTGCTGTTCCAACAGGACAATGCACGTCCGCATGTATCCCGTGCCACCCAACGTGCTCTAGAATGTGTAAGTCAACTACCCCGGCCAGCAAGATCTCCGGATCTGTCCCCCATTGAGCATGTTTGGGACTGGATGAAGCGTCGTCTCACGCGGTCTGCGCGTCCAGCACGAACGCTGGTCCAACTGAGGCGCCAGGTGGAAATGGCATGGCAAGCCGTTCCACAGGACTACATCCAGCATCTCTACGATCGTCTCCATGAGAGAATAGCAGCCTGCATTGCTGCGAAAGGTGGATATACACTGTACTAGTGCCGACATTGTGCATGCTCTGTTGCCTGTGTCTATGTGCCTGTGGTTCTGTCAGTGTGATCATGTGATGTATCTGACCCCAGGAATGTGTCAATAAAGTTTCCCCTTCCTGGGACAATGAATTCACGGTGTTCTTATTTCAATTTCCAGGAGTGTAGATTCTCTAAATTTTCTCTATAGTGTTCCTCTAAACGACCGCCGTCTTCGCTGAAGGGGTTCCTTTTTGTGTTCCCATTGCATCACCATAACACTTGCGAGTAGTTTGAACCTACCAGTTTCAAGTCTAGCATCCCAACGCTGAATGTCTTTAATCAGATCTCGATCCCTAACACTCAAAGAGTACTCATGGATAGGTCCGTCTAGTGTTCTATATGCAGTCTCCTCTGCAGATGAACCACACTTTTCTAAACTTGTCCCAATGAACCTAAGATGAGCATTCACTTTCCCTACTACAATCCTTACATGCTCGTTCCATTTCATTTCGGTTTCCAACGTTACACCCAGATGTTTAAACGATGTGTCTGTGTCAAGTAGCACACTACCAATGCTGTATTCGAACATTACGTATTTGTTTTTCCTACTCATCTGAATTAACTTACATATTTATTTTATATTTAAGGCTAGCTGCTATTAATCATACGACTTAGAAAATCGGGTGGTGCTGAGGGGATTAGATTAGGAAATGAGACACTTCAAGTAGTAAAGGAGTTTTGCTATTTAGGGAGTAAAATAACTGATGATGGTCGAAGTAGAGAGGATATAAAATGTAGACTGGCAATGGCAAGGAAAGCGTTTCTCAAGAAGAGAAATTTGTTAACATCGAGTATTGATTTAAGTGTCAGGAAGTCGTTTCTGAAAGTATTTGTATGGAGTGTAGTCATGTATGGAAGTGAAACATGGACGATAACCAGTTTGGACAAGAAGAGAATAGAAGCTTTCGAAATGTGGTGCTACAGAAGAATGCTGAAGATAAGGTGGGTAGATCACGTAACTAATGAGGAGGTATTGAATAGGATTGGGGAGAAGAGAAGTTTGTGGCACAACTTGACTAGAAGAAGGGATCGGTTGGTGGGACATGTTTTGAGGCATCAAGGGATCACAAATTTAGCATTGGAGGGCAGCGTGGAGGGTAAAAATCGTAGAGGGAGACCAAGAGATCAATACACTAAGCAGATTCTGAAGGACGTAGGTTGCAGTAAGTACTGGGAGATGAAGAAGCTTGCACAGGATAGAGTAGCATGGAGAGCTGCATCAAACCAGTCTCAGGACTGAAGACCACAACAACAACATCTTGTATCCTTCACAGCCATTCAGCGGTGACACCTTCCCCTACACCACAGCATCATCAACAAACAGCTGCAGATTGCTGCCCACCCTGTCGGCCAGATGATTTGTGTATACAGAAAGTAATTGTGGGCCTATCATACCTCCATGGAGCACTCCTGACGATACCCTTGCCTCTGATGAACTCTCCCCACCGAGGCCTACGCACTGCGTTCTGTTCCTTAAAAAGTCTTTCTTCCATCTGCATGTGTCTGAGACAACATTCTGATAGTAAACACCATATTTAAAGTGAAATGGATTTATAACCGTTTGGCACCCACTGACGACATGAAAAAGTGAGTGTGTCACAATTATAAAAACTGTTCAGTCAGATTCATTAAAACTGTTAACATGCAGTGGCTTAAAAATGGTTATATTCTGTCATATTTAAAATGTTAGACGACTCATGGATTGTCACCTATTGGGAATATATTGAGACATTAGGACGACAGTAGGTTTGTTTAACGTTCTCCTTTATTCGGGCCCTTGACTGTAGTACGTCAGAAACGTTTCAGTGGAGGTCAGTATTTGCCACTCATGAAAAACAATAGACTTGAATGCTGCTGTCAGCAACGTCTCTGGCAGCGACCATAAAGGCAGCATGGCAGCACAGCAGGCAATACCGCGGAGGTGGCCGTGACCTCCCCCCAGCGAGCAGGTGGCTCATTGCCCTGGCGGCTGCTGTTTTATCGACTCAGGGCACACTGACCCATCCAATGGTCGAGCAGCAGACCCTGTACTGAATTCCGGCATGTCACTTTGGGTGTCACAGGCTTGGGGTATAGGCTGTGATACTGAGACGAGAATATTTTAGTACACGAATGGCTGGGTACTTATACGCTGCAAACTAAGTTCGTTTAGGGCTTAAGGCATATATGCTAAACACTTCCGTGGTAAAAAGAGAAAGAAGGCTCCCGTCCTTCTGCCAGTGTATTGCATCACTGCCTGCTTCAATACCATGCCCAGCTTTCCCAGCTTCGCAATTCCTGTCGTTCATGTTTGGCTTTGCAACACATAACATGTTTGCTTGCCTGTGGATGGCTCTGTTGTTACTCAATTTCGCTCTGGAGAACCTTTTCACCAAATATGGTCGTTACAAAACGTTGCCCTCCTTTTCATCAAGAAATGGATTATCCTTCGCTCTATTGTTCCTCATGGATGTCCCTTCTGACCTTTCTGGCCCTTCTGGCGCTATTCTTAAGAATTATTCTAACAAATGATTTCCTCAACCCTATCACTTAATCATACACATTTCAGCAGGGGCCCCTTTGACCTGCTCTTTAACTCACACACCAAGGAGTTTACTTAATTACTAGGCTTCTCGCACAATCACTTCTAACTCGCTATTCCAAACCTACAAGCTGAAATGAATCAACTATCTTTAACAGTTCCCCCTTGTGTGTTCATATTCCTTCTGCTGCTCTTATGCTTGGGGTACCCAATGCACTGGAATCTGAACTACATCTGGGTCTGAAATCAGCCTTCTATGTACCGAAACGAGGACTACGCTCAGTGGAACAAGTGTCGCTGTGGTGTTTGGTATAGTCAATATAGTCTCTTTCCCGTACTGACTTTCCCGATACTAATTTACGTGCTACAGTAAAGTTTCCATGGAGACTTGTCCCTGCTGCTGGTTCTGAAGTGTGTTTATAGACTGTATTAATTCCGGCCCTAGAGTTTGATTTCAGCTGGTTAGATCTGCGGCAGGTAGCAATTCCATGCGCTCCTCTGGTCAATAGAAACGAGGCTCCGAAATATTCAGTTGAATTACTCCCGAAATTGCGGTGGGCAGATGGAAAGTAGGCCCCGTTACCTCGTATGCTGTTCCATTTAATAACAAACCACTCCCGTTTGATTCTAGCCTCTTTGTTGATGTAAGCTTCCCCTGCTCGAAACAACTAGGCACAACTACCATGTTGTCATCTTGTCACACATATAGTACAACAGTACAACCAATGCATCTCGACCTGCTGAAAGTACATTTCCGGCTCGATCAATTTTTCAATGCATTCTGTTACCTCATTTTGTCCCATTAGCAACTCCACTGCACAAGAATTCTACCTCTGTCTTATTAAGATATTCGGACAGACTGTGGTTCTCCACTGGTAGCATTTTTGTTTGCAGTTATTGATTGCAGTGTTGACACATACTTGCTACGACGCTGCCAACTCTCAGCTCTCTTACGAGTCAGCTCTTTAGCGCAATGCTTGTCGTGACTGTCCGATACGGTTCTTCAGAGGGGAGACGCGCGCTCACGTTTGGTTTTTATGTGGCGTTCTCCCCTGATAGTTTCTGACGTCGCCTTGTGGGCTATGTATACATTTGAGGCAATCAACTATCATTAATTCAGAATGTTACATGTTTCAGCTTCCGGCATGGAAGAAGGCTGTTGACCCCGACATTATATCATCTCAACATAGGGAAATCAAAACGGATGATTCAGTGTTTCTCATTCAGCATAAAGCATGTGAGATACTTTTCCGTAACGTTCATAATCATCTCAAAATACTGGCGAAGTAAAAATACAATGAAAGATTATTTGAATTGAATATAATGTAAGATACCAAACGCTTTGCACCTCGATGTCGAATGTGTCCACGTGCAATCTTTTGCAGCATATATATAGAATATCATGATTTCTGGACCCCAAGAGCGGCGTTCTTCACATAAGTAACACCTGTTTGTGTGTTTAATCTTGCGTTTTGAAGCTCAGGCAATATCGCAGTAACTATAGTCCACCTGTCGCCACCAGTGTGTCGTTAGCTCAGTAGTTCAATCACGCGTTGCGATGATAATGCTATATGAGATGGCAGTCCCAATTTCGGTGAAAGCCGCTGAATGCAGCCTATTATTTTCCATTTTAATTAATGAAGTTGCAAACTGCAAGTAAAAATTCCTTATACGAAATCTGAAGAATGCCTTTACAAATAAATCTTCGTGCAATTTCGACTTAGTAGATTACGGTAATATCACGGATGTCTGCTTTGCAAATGCGAAGGTGCTTCACTGTAAAATATTTTCTGAAAAGATTCAAACCGACTGTCAACGATTCGATTTTGGGCTTTATTCGTAATATAGGACTATTATTTCAGGAGGTTTTTTATGAAGTGAACATGTAGATTAACCTAGTTCCTTTCCTCTAAATTTTTGCAATAGCATTTAAATGTAGAGGTTTTCTGACACCGGCGTTAGCAATTTCTTTCCGTTCTCTGAAACCTCAAAAACGATAACTTTTTCTGATTTAAATCTGATGACCTTAACTATCACCTCCGATCAACATTAAATACTTTATGAATCCATACATGGAACTCCAAATGTGCAGTGTTCCAGCACTGCTACAGAGCATACATTGGAAGGTATTCACGCAGTCTATCGCATAGACTTACCATAAGAAATGAAACAAGAACTGTAATACACTTTACACCACAGACGCTCACTCAGTCTTGACGAAAACATCCTAATATTGGGCAAAAGTTGCAAAAATAACTGACTTTAAATGAAAAATAAACGAGGTATGAAACATTTAAAAATTCATCGAAAGTAGTGAGGTGGTTTAATTTCGTCCCAGTCTATAAAATTAATTTCGGGCCATACTCAGCTCTTGCCGATTAACGTAATATAGTAATCTTCGTTGCTTTTGAGCGCGAATGGAAATCGTGGAATTTTTTTGTGTAGCAACATTTAATAATAATAAAGCGTTTTAAATTATGAAAGGCGATGAGCGGTAGCAGGCGCTTTCGATAAAGAGTGCAGCGCCGCTTCTGTCGCCACGGCTGCTACCGATAGCCAGCAAATGGATCCCGGAGCTTTGCCGCAATCGGAGTCCCGAGGACGACAGTCTGCGAGAAATCTGCCGCAAAATGGTTACTGGACAAAATTTAGTTATTGGTGTGTCAGAAAGTGAAATAGATTGAATCTGTGCTACCACTAATTTCACATCTTCAGCATTCCAACAGAAGAGGCTATAAAAATCTTCTTCGCCAGCTGGTCTCGAACCACAGACATTGTAGACAGGAGCTACACATGCTACTGCTAGACCACGGGCATAAACGTTATACGCTTTCTCTGACATGGGACAAGCCGTCCCCCAGTAAGTGCTGCAGTCTACAGTGTTGCCAGATTGTGCAGATAGCCGGACTTAGAGAATTAGCGAGCTGGTCAGTTTATTTGTCCCATGTCGGATCAGCACGGACTTAGCCTCTGCAGCGGCCGGCCGCCGGTCGCGTTTTATGTCAAAGAGTGTACATGAACAATGCAGCACTTGTAACGTGCTTGTGACCCTGCTACTGGTATGAAAATGGCAATTTAAACCTTCGTTCCATCGTTTCTCAGCGGTTCTGTGGCTGCCTTGAAATAAAAAGATAAGTTTTTGTGCTTCGGTTCTAAATCCGGCGCCATCTACGGCGGTACTTTCTTCTGTACTTTCCTTACACTCTCTAAATACTGCTCTGGCGGCACCAACTTTACCCCCAGCTGCCCTATTACAGCCTGCTGCATGAAACCTGTAGGTCTGTTACTTCCCTCATGGTTACCAAACACTATCTTCTACGGACTGCCACTGCTGTACTTCTGCTGTACATGTACGAGATGGTCAGAAACAGTCTGAAAAGCTTCTAAGACTGGTGTAAGGTAGGCTGTATCTGTCCTCAAGAAGAAACCAACAGGACGACCAAGAAGTGTGCGATCTCCAGCGAACATTGATGCTGTACGCGAGTCTGTCTTACGGAGCCCACGGCGTTCAATTCGTGAGCAAGCAACAGTGGTTGAAATGTCCCGGGAGAGTGTTCGCAGAATTCTTCAGGTTCAATCGTACAAACTACAGATGGTGTAACAATTGCTGGACAACGATTATCGGTTACGATTAGGATTCTGTCAACAAATGATAACAACAGTAAACAATGACGATGACTTTCGAAACAAGCTGTGGATGTCAGATGAAGCACATTTTCATCTCACAGGTTATGTGAATAAATAGAACTACCGTTACTGGGCTACCACAAATCATAACTACGTCCATGAGTGCCCTTTACACGCTAGTAAAGTTACAGTATGGTGTCTTGTTTCATCGTATGGGATTATAGGACCGTATTTTTTCGCAAATGAACAGGGAAAACACAAGAACTGCCAATGCCGATCGTTACGTGGAGATGCTACGAACTATCGTTACACCTGCAAACGTCTTTCCAAACGTTCAAGAAGCCTGGTTTCAACAGGACGGAGCGACATCACACACTGCACGGCAATGAATGGCATATGTGCGAGAATTGTTTGGCAACCGCACGAACTCCCGAATCGGTAACATCCCCTGGCTCCCTAGATCGCCATATTTACCCGTTTGTGAGTTTTTCTTTTGGGGCTACCTCAAGAGCAAAGTGTACACGACTCGACCAAGAACCCTGGATGAGTTAAAACAAGAACTCGGGATGCAGTTCACAGTATCCCACCTGAGATGTTGCAGTGGTCAATGAGGAATCCCAACAGCAGATTTCACAACTGTTGTCGTACAGGAGGACATCATCTAAAGGATGTAACTAAAAAAAAAAAGATAAATGCCATCAATGTTCGGTAAATGGCAAAGTTGTAAGATTTCAATTACTATGAATGCAATTTCTTTCCTTCATCACTTATAGCTTTATTGGATTGTGGAAATGTTCCAATTTTTCTGTGTAACCCTGTAGTTTATCGACCAGTTAATTACAATTATAAGGTCCCCAGTGGTATGTCGCATCCAAAAGACGTAGAAAATGTCCCATTTTACACACTATACTGACAATGCCAGACTGTTGGGAACCACGTATTGGTACCAACTGCATTTCAATTTTTACGAGGTTAAGTAATGAAAAGTTTGTCATGTTATTCTCACATGTAATTGTACTTCTAATTGTATTGCAGCATAATTTTTTACCATAATACGACAAGCTAGCCGAATGTGCTGTCACCCACCTACTCCAGTAGAAAATGGTCCGTACTTGTATTCCTTATCCAAACACTTATGGACAATTTCAAGGTGATACATAAATAATAGTGGCATCGGAAATAGAGGAAGGTATATCATAGCCAGATCCGAGTACTAAGAAAAATTACAGGAGGCTCGTTAGTCACAGAGTAGTGTATTAGGGTACAAATAGTACAGCATTGTATTTCAGAGCTTCGGCCCCCTTGAAGATGACGGATCATTTAGATACTTCCGACAAGACGTGCTACATAATTCTGTTATATCGAACTGAGCTTTAGCAACTGTTCAATTTTCCTCGGCTTAAAATGCAGCTTTTAGCTTGCAGTTACTACATGATGCTCTACACTACTTCGGAGCGTCTACCTACAACTTTTTCTGTTCCCATAAGAGATCTTCCTTCCCTGTGAAGGAAATGAATAAATTTGCTTGATTTTCTTGCTCTGTCAGTTTTCGTGTCTGTTTTGCATTTCGCGCACAGTACTATGAACATAAGGAATTTCTGCAAGTCAGCAAGTGATGGATGCTGCAGAAGTCAAATCTGAGGACATCTTCCTTGCATGCTGTTATCCCTTTCACACTTTGCTGGTTTCAGAAAATACGGCCAAGATAACCAGTCACGTTTTACTGTAATTAACGTGTTTTAATTTGAATTCAAAGTAAAACTACTGCAGCTATCATGTTATAAATTTGCTAAGCATTTGACAACATCATTCACACTATAGAGTGTTTGCAGAGACATCACAATGTGTAAATAAACACGAAATTACGACACGTTAAATTACCTTCCAAAAGTGTCCATCAGTCTCACCGAATCTGAGGTGTTCACCAACGCTGCCAATTGGACGCACCTCAGTACACGTAAGATACACATAAAAGCCGTAAATGTGCACACAAAGCGAACACGTACGCAAAGGGGAAAAATGAGGCGCGACTGGGCCACTCCAGCCTGCAAAGCCACTCACTAGGCTGGCCTTGATGTCACCACACCGCGTTCTAGTGCCTCATGGAGCGCCCACTTGAGTATCAAGGGCGTGCTCACTTCACTGCCTGTACCACAGCTAGTAGCGACAAGACATGTTTGTGCTCCACACTGTTTACCACAATCAATTACTGAGTGGCGGCCTTCTCTTAGCTTCCCTACCTTCCACCTCACCTCTCATGGTATGTGTGTGTGTGTGTTTTGTATCCCTTTCCCTTTCAATGTAAGTAAACGTATATAGATTCTTGGAAGGTATTTCTATTAAAACTTTACATTTATTACCCAGCACATCGTCGTGTGTGGTAACTGACTCTTAGTGTACCAAATAAGGTTACAACCCACTCATTATCAAGGGTAACAGTTATTGAACCCATAAGAAAATTTCTCCCTACAGCAGTCTTTTGAATAAATATAATCCTCATAAGCAAAATAAAATTTATAAATATTTGTAATGGTCTGTGAGATAGTAGTGGCTGCTGAACCTTGGCTATGAACGGACGATAGGGACAGCGGACTACCTATAAATGTAGTATGTATGTTCTCCTCCTGCTTGTTGCCTTTTTTGCCCAGGATGTTCTTTCTAAGCTGTTCATTATGAAGCGATTGTATTGAGTTCGGTGACAATTAATTTTTTCTCTCTCAAATCACGCTAATCAGTGGCCTTTATGTCTTTACTTGCTCAAATGTTTGATCAGAACGAAAACAATACTCCCTAGTTTTCCAGAATTAATTTTTACTCTGCAGCGGAATTTGCGTTGATACGCAACTTCATGGCGGATTGACACAATGCGCTGGACCTCAACTGCATACAGGGACTTACTCTTTTCGTGGACAAGTGCTCTACCGTCTGAGCTATGCAAGTACGACCTACTCTCGCAGCTTTACGTCCGACAGTACCTGATGTCCTGCATTCCAAACTTCAGGGAAGTTGTCCTGATTACCTTCCGGTACTAGCACTTCTGGAAGAAAGGGTTATGCTGTGATATAGCTTAGCCATAACATGGGGTACTGCTTCAACAACAAATTTTCGTTCTGCAGTGTAGTGTGCGCTGGTATGAAACAATGGTACATTAAAACTGCGCGCCAGACCGAGGTTCCAAATTGGGAACTTTGCCTTTCGGAGGTAGGTTCTTCACCAACTGAACTATCCAAGCACCCTATCTTTTGGCGTTCTATGTGTGAATAAAAAAAGCTGACGTTCTCCAATTTAAGTGACACTTCACAACAAATCCCCTTCTTCCTTCCTAAAATTGTGTTGTAATTTAAGTGGCAAAAACACTTTCTCCTTCCTTCCTAATATGGTGTTTGGGTACCTTATGTGAATATTGTTTCACATTTACTGTATATTTTTATTTCATGCTGGTGTTATCTAGTGGGTGATTACAGGAAATACAATCTGAAAGCTTTTAGGGACCCTTAGTTTCGACTGGTAAACGTTGTACAGTGCCTTCACTTGTTCGTTCTGCTTTGTAAATATTGTAGCAGACCATATTGCACTTAATCTCGACTAGAACCACTCGTTTATAATAAAAAACCAATAACTTATAACATTTATGCTTTTCTAGCGATACGTTATCTTTGTCTCGTCAAAATTAGTGATAAAATATTACCGGAAAAACGTTAGATGATGATCCTACTCTGATGACAGTGACACCCTAAACTTACGTACCGTTCTATAGTAACACTTTAATCTTTAATTTGAGCGTGTTACACGAGGAGTAGGTCTAGTTGATTACATTCAGAATGGCAGTTAAACGAAGTGTGTGTGTGTGTGTGTGTGTGTGTGTGTGTGTGTGTGTGTGTGTGTGCGTGTGTGAAATAACATCGTGATAGCTGACTTAAACACTGCACATTTCTGCATCACTGTATTTTTACAGATATTTTAGACTTGCAAAGAACGTTGTGACGTCTTCCAATCACCATAGATGTGATAAATAATTAATTAGAAGGTCCATTGAGTTATGAAAATGTGGTACAGCAATCGAACTTCAGAAGTTTCCTAGTGGGGCTGTGTGTTGCTAACAACGATCTACAGTAGCATGAACAAGCAGGTGATTTTGTTTTGCTCGTTAGAAATTTTGCAGAATATTACTGAAAATAAAAGTAACCCTCAGCAAACAGCAATTTGTTAATTACATTGCTTAAGCTAACATCGGTTTTTAACTATTTATATAGATTACGTTTTATACATGTTCTCATGTTGCATAGCGAATGACATGCAGGTGTTAATGAAATGTGCTGATGCGACTCGCTACCCGTCCATGAACAATTTTTGTAGCCGTTAGTGGAAACATAGTTGACAATATTTCTCAACCAGGCTTCGTTTTATGTAATTCATGTACAGTTTATGTATGCATTTTTGATGACGTAGTTTCGATGTGAAAATACTCCAAATGAAACTTTTGTCCAAATAATTCGAATATTTTTGACCACAAAGAGGATGGGGGTGAATTCCGATTGTCTGTTTCATCGCACACACACACTTCAGAGATAAATATTTATGCTAAATTATACAAATAGTATGACTGTATAGTTCTAAAATTACGCTGAGTGAATAGAGAGGAATGTACGTGTACACATGTAGCATAGACTTCCACGCAAATAATGCAATTTGGCCTCGTTTTTATACAATATAAACTGACAAACGTATTACTAATTTCACACATCACTAAGATTTTAAACGAATATATTGCATCGGTCCACTGCTTAAATGAAGTCTAAGCCCATTTTCGATCATTCTGTAGACGACATCAAACAATCTGCAGACACAGTCCAGTAAAAACTTTAAAGAAATTAATATGACTTTTGGTAAGACTGGAAGATGAAATCTGTCTAGACTGCTTCACAATTGCTAAGGAAAAATCGAACTTACTAAGGAACAACTACCATCTGTTATGGAAAAACCATCAATTCATGGAGTACGGTGTTTTCGGAGGGATTTAGTGGAGAGACATTCCGTGTATTGCGGCAACATGTCTGTAAGACATCATTTGAGTGCTTACAACCGTGGACGAGCAGCTCGGCGGCTAGAAACCGGTCAAAATGTCACCACTGTGTCCTCAGCAACTAGTGTGTCCAAAAGTGTCATCTCGAGATTACAAAAAGCCGCTGAAGGTGGATATCCTATGCGAGAGCATGCCGATGGTCGTAGATAGACCACCACACAGCAGGATGATCGATGCTTTATCCTAGTGGCGAAAAGGAACAGACCTATCACTCCTATGCAGATCGCTGCCGACTTTGCAACCGGTACAAGTTACTGCCAGAACTACTTCGCGGTGATTAAATCAGCTTGACTTGTATGCTCGGAGGCCTATTAAATGCTTCACACTTCAACCACGCTATGGTGTATGGACCATGTTGGTTCGGGTCAGCAACAGTGGCCCAGAGTGATGTTCTCTGAAGAATCTCGCTTCACTGTGGCAAGTAATTCAGCCGCCAGTTAATGTAGAGAGAGGGGAGCACGTTAGATACCACAGAGAATTCATGATGTCATAGACATGGTCCAGGGAATATGTCGTGGCCAGGCATTACACGCAGTGGACGAACACCCGCATACATTTGTACGAGGTACTGTTACGGCACAGCGATACTGTAGGAACCGCATTCTGGATCATATCCACCAGTTTAGGGATGCCGAAGGTCCCGAATTCCTGTTTACGGACGAAAGTATCCGTTCACACAGACCTCTAGGGGCCTAGACCTTATACATCATGCCTGGTATGTTCTTGGCACAAGCGATTCTCAACAAATAACATCTCTCAGGGCCCTGCAAGAACTGAAAACCGCCTTGAGAGAGCAGTGGACAATATCCGCAAAGACTCCTCATTCGTTTCGTAGCAAGCATGAATAACAGAAGCGAAAAGTACATTGGGATACAAGGAAGAATATTTCTTACTGAGAATCCAATATCAACCTTTAAGTTTGGGGCTTCGCCCGTGTCAAAGATGAACGTTTTTTTATGTCTGTTATCCCGCTTTCCCATGTGGAGAAATCTGCACGATTTTTCGTTATAAATATGCCGCTCCACCTCTATCACGTAAGTATTGTGTTTCACCAAGACCATCGTTGCCAACGATACCTCGGATCCGTAACAGTTTTGAAGCAGTGCGTCTGCAAGATATCGTACGTAAAGAACGTGCCCTGTGGCCTTTCCTCCGTAGTTATGGAAACGTAATGTGCACTCTGATGAAATTTTGTGTTAAGTGTTTTGCGTTATCCATTCGGCGTTATGGATTAGTCGCTAAGCATCAGCCGACAGGTGCTCGGGGTTAGGTATTAACCGTTTAGTGTTCATCATTTGGCGCAAGGCATTACTGGACCGTATCTTGTATTCTGTCATCAATAAGTGAGGGTATGTGTGCACAGTTCGTGCTAGTTATTTGATTTTAAACCTATAAGGTCAACTGAATAGCAGTGCTCACTTGGATAAACTGTAAAAAGGTATGATGTACCAAAACCTGACGGCAGGTGTCAACAGTTCTATTTCGAACAGTATCTAATGCATGATGAATATCCGATACTACATCGTAATTGGTGTTGTGTCATTGGAAGCTGACAGCGTGTATGTGTTCAAAATGGTTCAAATGGCGCTGAGCACTATGGGACTTAACTTCTGAGGTCAACAGTCCCCTAGAACTTAGAACTACTTAAACCTAACTAACCTAAGGACATCACACACATCCATGCCCGAGGCAGGATTCGAACCTGCGACCGTAGTGGTCGCGCGGTTCCAGACTGTAGCGCCTAGAACCGCTCGGCCACTGCGGCCTGCGTTTATGTGTAGTCGGTGCCACCTACTGGGTGTTAAATACAGGGTGTTTGGAAATTACCGTTAGACACATGTAGGACTTGTACAGGAGAGGGAGAACACAACATTTTGAATTAGAAAGCATGTCCGGAAACGTACCGTGATAGAACCATTTCAAAAGACGTAAGTAATGCTACAACTTTCAGAAGTAATTGAATAGGTGTGACCCAGTACATCACTTGTTCCACAATTACACTCATTAATAGCCAGATAAACTGCGCGTGTTCTCGTTGGGGGGTTCTCCTCTTCCGTATTGGGTGTGTGGCGTCTCCTTGGAGCACCGCAGTCACGCCTGCTGCCACTGAAGGTATCCTTTCCCGAAGGCGTTGCGTAATTGTGGTGAAAAGGTTATCCGATGGAGTCGACGTTGTGGAGAACGATCTTGATAAAAGTGACGAGAAGCTCTTCCAGTACCGTGAACATCGCTATTTAGAATGACCATGTCGGTGTATTCTGCAAATTTGTATTCAACCATGTTGCTCTAACACTCACAAGCAGTCAAATGAGGCTCGAACCATGTTGGAGAGATAGGACGAAAGGCCAAATGACATCAGCCGATCCGACGAATCCGCCCCCCACCATGACTACCCTGTTGCATACCTACCTAGCGAACACGTTTTCAAACGGCTGTATCACGTAAACGGTTCGTTTCCGGACTTGGGTTCCTATTCAGAATATCATTCATTCATTCCCTTCACAAGTCCTGGAAGTATGTAACGGGAATTTGCGAACAGCCTGTGTAAGGGACTGTCAAAACGTTTCCGTTAGATGGCTGTACAATGGTTCAAATGGCTCTGAGCACTATGCGACTCAACTTCTGAGGTCATCAGTCGCCTAGAACAAATTAAACCTAACTAACCTAAGGACATCACACACATCCATGCCCGAGGCAGGATTCGAACCTGCGACCGTAGCGGTCACGCGGTTCCAGACTGAAGCACCTTTAACCGCACGGCCACACCGGCAGGCGGCTGTACAATGCAGAATAATCCGTTTGCCAAGCAGGCAAAATCGCCTTGAGCATTGAGGCAGTCATCTCAGTGGCGCACCCGGTTGGAAATACCAGTTTGGTAAAATACTGTGTCCTGCTGCGTGAACAAGTCCGTAACTGCCTGCTGCACATTCTCGTCCTAAAGGAACCGTTGAGCTTTCAACGCCTTTTATAGAGGACCGAATGCGTGATAATCTTATGGGCAGAGATCGGGATTATATGCCGAGTGCTCCAGTGTTTTAAAGTTAAGTTGGCGACAGACGTGATGCTCATACACAGTCCCCATTCTGCGATGGATGTCTACCGGTGTATCCCTTACGCCAGCAAAGTGAAGCATAACTGTACGTTGGTCCTTATACTCACATTTGGTAATAACGTAGCAATAGTTCGCGTTTCCGCATTTACTGCACGCACGTCGGAAAGACACGAATGCCACACTAATCGCCTGCTATATGTCGGTGCTTATAGAGTTGCGCTACGCTGCATACACGCAGCAACAACGCCCGCATATGTATAGTATTGTATCATCAGAAGTTGACAGTGCGTACGTGCGGTGGGTGCTAGATACTGTTTTTAAACCTGTAAGCTAACTTAAATCTACTGTCAGATGAACTTATTGTTTGGTTTTGTGATCATGTACTACCAAGTGGGTGAGACATTGGGTTTAGGCCATAAATGATGAAGGAACGGAATACAGATGTTGTATTGTTCCCTAGGATCATCCGCCGAGGGAGCTTAGTGTACTACGAAAATGAACAACACTGAACTAGGAGTATTACGTTAATTTTGTATAACGCTGGAATGAGATTTTCACTCTGCAGCGGAGTGTGCGCTGATATGAAACTTCCTGACAGATTAAAACTGCGTGCCCGACTGAGACTCGAACTCGGGACCTTTGCCTTTCGCGGGCAAGTGCTCTACCATCTGAGCTACCGAAGCACGTATCACGCCCGGTCATCAAAGCTTTACTTCTGCCAGTATCTCGTCTCCTACCTTCCAAACTTTACAGAAGCTCTCCTGCGAACCTTGCTTCTGTAAAGTTTGGAAGGTAGGAGACGAGATACTGGCAGAAGTAAAGCTGTAAGGACCGGCCGTGAGTCGTGCTTCGGTAGCTCAGAGGGTAGAGCACTTGCCCGCGAAAGGCTAAGGTCCCGAGTTCGAGTCTCGGTCAGGCACACAGTTTTAATCTGCCAGGAAGTTTCATATCAGCGCACACTCGGCTGCAGAGTGAAAATCTCATTCTGAAAACATCACCCAGGCTGTGGCTAAGCCATGTCTCCGCAGTATCCTTACTTTCAGGAGTGCTAGTTCTGCAAGGTTCGCAGGAGAGCTTCTGTAAAGTTTGGAAGGTAGGAGACGAGATCCTGGCAGAAGCAAAGCTGTGAGGACCGGCCGTGAGTCGTGCTTCGGTAGCTCAAAGGGTAGAGCACTTGCCCGCGAAAGGCAAAGGTCCCGAGTTCGAGTCTTGGTCGAGCACACAGTTTTAATCTGCCAGGAAGTTGTATAACGCTGTTTGTTGGCTATTTATTTATTTTATGAGGTCAGTGCTAAGATAACATAAACAAATATAAATTATAAGAGAATTCTTCCACGCAGTGCTGATGTTCTGTTAGAACTCAAATGGGAATCACTGGAGAGAAGGCGACCTTTTGTTTTTTTTTTTTTTTTCAGGAGCACTATTGGAAAATTTAGAGTACCGGAACTCTAGGCTGATTGCAGACCGATTCTACTGCCGCGATCGAACATTTCGTGTAAGGTCCATGGAGATAAATATAGAGATATTAGGGCTCGTAAGGATGCATATAGACAATTTTTTTCTCTCGATATGTGTACGAGTGGAACAGCAAAGTAAATGACTACTGGTGGTACAGGTTGTTCCCCGTCACGCACCATATTGTGACTTGCGGGAGTATGCATGTAGCTGTAGATGTAGACAAACTCAGAATTCCGATGCCCTGATGGCGTGTCACTTGCTGCATATAATTCTTCCGAGGAGCAAGGGTCGGACAGGTTTCTGATAACCAAGAGATACTGTAGGTGCTACAAGCCACTGAACGCACAGGACTCTTCTTCAGTCAAAGTCCCACTGCAGTTGCCGTGTCATATGTAAATACTGATATTCTTGTTCTTGTTTGGTATTTTGTGCGGATGTTGTACAACGGGGGTGCCACTACACTATATAGAAGGAGACCATTACTCAATGTCCTGCATCGGCACTTTCTATTACGCAGACAGACAAAAAATCATTCCTGTTTGTCAGCAAAGACCGGGCACACTGTGCTACGCGGTCTTTTTTTTTTTTTTTTTTTTTTTGACTAATTCTACAGTTCCAATTAAAGTTTGCTGGTTGACGATGTCAGACGCTACTGACATATCTATGTGTTCCCCTCCTGTAACATGTCCTGTTCCGCATCCACCTTCCAGGTCGGAAACCTGACTGCCACTTATAGGATTTTGGTCCACATGTTGAGATGCAATAGGCGATTATCCTTTCCAAGCCTTTATATAGTTGGCAAAGATCAGTTAGTCGTCGAATGTGTTTAGAATTCATTTGTTCTTTTCCAGGCTCTTGGAGTGCTACAACTTTGGCTTTGTGCCAGATCTTAGGACTCTGCAATCATGAAATGCAGGTGTTCATTAAGTTTAAAGTCGGGTGCTCTGTTCTCAGCCTGCAGCTTCATTATTCTTCATAAACTGGGAAGCTATTTCCAGTTCTTCCATGGTAAAAGGAGTTCTAAGGTACGCTTCCCCATCAGTATTTCTTCTTCTGTTCACAGTATTTGTTTTACTTTTTTGGGCTAAGAGATAAACTCTAATATTACAGAAATGATGAAAATCGAAATAAGTTTAAGTTAATTTCCATACATAAGTACCACAAAGATGTAATAACTGTTGACAAAGTAGTAACACGATCATTATGTGTTGACGGATATCAAGAGAAATGGAATCATATTCTGAAGCCTGACAAAGCTGCACTACAAAGTTATTCGAAGACGTATTGAGGAACACTCTACTTATGGATGAAACCTGCAACGATAAATACTAAGGAAATAGATTGAGAAATATCTTACGGATCATCCAAAAATTAGTACTTCTAGACTACCATCGCGATTCTCTACACTGCGATATTTTAATGAACAATATGTAGTTATCAGAACGAGATTTTCACTCTGGAGCGGAGTGTGCGCTGATATGACACTTCCTGGTAGATTAAAACTGTGTGCCCGACCGAGACTCGAACTCGGGACCTTTGCCTTTCGCGGGCAAGTGCTCTACCATCTGAGCTACCGAAGCACGACTCCCGCCCGGTACTCACAGCTATACTTCTGCCAGTATCTCGTCTCCTACCTTCCAAACTTTACAGAAGCTCTCCTGCGAACCTTTCAATATGTAGTTATGTTTATGCTCCCAGAAAATTACGTAGTTTTCTAGAGCAACTTGTTAAGTATCTGAGGAGACCTTGTACCTTTTTGTAACGCCGTTGGTTGTCATGTGTTCTGTTTTATCCGAATTTACGGCTTTCATTTGTAGCTCTCTTGAGTGGTAGCAAGGAAAATTTGCTGCAAAAGACAGGAAATCGACGCGTCTGGCAGCTAGGGCTATATGCATTGTTAGATGCAAATGCCGAAGCTATTGTTTGAATTCGGAAACGGTACGACGTGGATTTGCAGATACAATAAAATGCTTGTGAGAAAAATTTCAGAACACTTGTGGACGACAGCACGAGGCGAATATGTGCGATGGCTTTTAACCTTTCCGTTCCAAGAATATATACAAAAAGTAATTTTAATTTTTTTACGAAATTGACCATTACCGTCGTAGTAAAATACCAGTACAACAAGAAAATGGGAAGAAGTAAACAAGCAATTATTTTAAAGACAGGGTTTCAGTTTGGAATATAATTTAAAATTTTTCACAAAGTTAACTTTTATTATCATATTAAGCAACGAAAGCAAGAATAAATCGGCGAAAAGTAAAACAATCAATCGTATTAAAGTTGTGGCTTCACTTTGGAATGAGTGGGACATACAATTGTCAGTCACCCAATATGTTATGAGATATATTAGAAAGAAATTTCGAATGTTTCCTAGACACAATCCAATATCACGAAACCTCCATGATCTTATAATACCTAAAGTAATTGTAGTCCTAAGTAACAAGCAAAAATGGATCTAAAATTTAATAAATTTATAACAAAAGCACACACTATTCCAGTGGTTTCATTTCGAAACCACTCATACCAGCGGTAAAACACAATCAAATTTACGTTACAATAACTTTAGATATGCTTACATTGCATGTCAATATCCTCCTCATTATGATCACAGTAAAAATAACCACACGTCGCAGTGTCCAACAGTCGCGAAGCACAATACCGGCGCCGACTGTTGCTTTGAACGCTGAGTGCTGCTGTGTACTGCATTCGTAGATGAACCTCAGCGTATCACTAGATGTCTCTGTCTTGCAGTAGCATCGGTGGTTGGAAAAATTGGAAATTTGTGGTAAGGACTACGGAACCTAAATGCTGAAGTCATCGCTCACTAGGCTTACTCACTGCTTAATCTCACTATCTTACGCTAAGGACAATACGTACACCCATGGCCGAGGGAGAACTCAACCTCCGACGGGGAATCGAGGAAGGGGGGGGGGGGAGAGGGGAGCCGCGCATATCGTGAAGCGTGATAATGCGCCTCAGACCGCACAGGTACCTCCCGCGGCAACGGTGGTTGATTTCATGCCACAAACACGGGTACTCAAAGGTTTAAAAGAGAGAGCAGACAGAGGCAAAGCTGACGTTGCACGACGTGGCTCGCAGCATGATACGCCGAATGTCGCCACTCCTCGCTCTGGCAGGTAAGTATCTCAATTTTACGTCGCGTTCAAAAGTTTCTCAAACGATTTATTGAATGTTTTAATAACGCTGCATCACTTGTTACACTATGCGTGTAGGTCAATGTGACGAACTGATGCTAGTTGCTTCTACGTAAAAGTGTGTCACAGTTACAGCAAGTAGGCAGTAGGAGAGGAAACCTAAAATTGTTGATACTAACTTATATCATTGACTTACACATTTTGGAGAGTTTTTTGTGTGTCCAAGGACAAGAAAGGCATTATCCAAATGAGACAGAAATCTGTAGATGTGATGTGCTTGTATGGACAAACAAATGATTACTCCTCTCCCACAAATCAGCCAACCAACAAATGATTAAAATTTCAGGGAACCTGAATGATTTATTCAAGCAAAAGAACTTCACCAACTAAGCATGTCAGTAACGCTTTGGTCCACCTGTGCACGTATTTAAACTGAAATCGTGCTAGATGTTGATTGACAGATTTTTTGCAGGTCCTTCTGAAAGATATCGTACCAAATTCAGTCCTATTGGCCCATGAGGTCGTCAGAATCCCGAGATCGTTGGCGGTCCCTTTCCATAACGCTCCAAAAGTTCTCGATTGAGGAGAGATTCGGCGACCTTGCTGGAAAAGTTAGGATTTGGCGAGCACGTAAACTAGCAGGAGAAACTCTCTCCTGGTGCGGGCGGGTGTTATCTTGCTGAAAAATGTGCCTGGAATATCTTGTCATTAAGAGTAAAATTTGGGGTAGAGTATCGCCAATGTGTGTCTGAGATGTAAGGGTGCCACGTTAACAGTCGAAGGCACCCAAGATCATCACTCCAGGTTATTGGGCTGTGTGTCAGGTGAATCTCATTGACTGGAGTAGAACTTTCTTCTGTGATGAGTTCCGCTTCGAAGCGAGCCTCCAAGACCAGTGAAGATGCGTCTGGAGGCCGCGGCCAGTGGTATTATCCCAACTTGACAGTCACCCGCGATACAGCCCGACAACCAAGAGTGATGGACTGGGGGACCATTTAATTTGACAGCAGGACGACTGTGGTTGTCATCCACGGCACCTTTACAGCACAGCAGTACATCGACAATATTCTACACCCCGTTCTGTTGGCCTTCATGGCAGGCCATACTGCAATTACATTTCAGAGAGATAATGGCCGCTGCACACAGTGAGAGTTTCTAGTGCTTGTCCTTATGCTTGTCAAATCATGTCTGATCCAAGGTTCCCGTATCTCTCCGCAACCTAGAACGTATGGTGCATTCTGGGCAAGGTCCTACAACCAACTCTGGATTTTTATGATCTAGCACGCCAGTTGAAGAGAATTTAGCATGTTATCCCCCAGAAGGAGATCCAACAATTCTATTAATAAGTGACAAGCTGAATAACTGCTTGCATATGGGACAGAATTGGACCAACGTGTTATTGACTCCATCAGTTTGTGAAGTGTGGTAACACAGGATTTGTGAAGTTGGCAACAGATCTTCAAGAAACTGTCAGACTCAGATTGTGGTCACGCATGATCTGCCCGACCCAATTGTGTGTGCCCACTGAGCCACACCTCCATCGGCTCGGTACCACAAGCGCCCCCTGACGCCACGATATAGGACAGCAGACGGCAGCAACTCAGCCACTCGCACCTGGAGTCTCTTCAAATTGACACCATAATTTTTGCTGTAGTACTGGGAGCCTCTCCCTTGTTGAATATGATTTCTAGACTTCGTTCCTTATAACGACATTTGTATTAAGTCTTCGTTCACATGAAATACAAGTTACATAAATTTCCTCCTAAATGTGTGAACTTGTTCGCTAATCATTTCTGCTCCTGTATAGCTATGCCACGACGACAGCTGCAGCGCCAACCTGTAGACCACATCTCCTTACCATCGTGCACGATGTCTTACACAACATAACAACCTTTATCTTGAATAAATATTCCGATTTTACTTAAACTATAAACATTGTTTGTCTGTTCATGTACATCACATCTACCCACTTCCGCTACACTCACGTAATTCTTTCGTGGTGCATTTTTTTGTTTTGTCTTAGAGTGTATGAAGCTGCATAACGGTGTATCTGAAAACACTTTTGCTGCTTACTGAGCGAGAGAGTTTGGTATTTTTTCGAAATGTTCGGAGCTGGAAGGAGAGTTATAAGAAGGAAAGCAGTCACTTGTTCTGAATTACTTCATGTTGAATTATCTTAGTTTTATTCCCACTCTTTCTTGTCCTTGAAGACACAAAAAACTCTCCAAAACGTGCAAGTCAAACATATAAATTAGTATCAACAATTTCAGGTTTTTTCTCCTACAGATTTCTTGCTGTAACTATGACACACTTTTTTCTCATTCAGTGTTTCAGAATCTACGTAGGTTGCATATACTTATTACCAAATTACAACACAAGCTAAGAACTGCATTACTGTCCTCAAAAGTCGACATGTGCTGCAATACTCTGAAAGTTATCAGCGTTAGTTTTATTTTATTTATTTATTTACGTTCTTTCGTGACTGACTCCTCTGGTTATGCAGATTGTTCACAAAGGCCTCTTCTGCATTCTCCTGTTACTAGTTTTTATTGCTATATCTACTTCGTTTTTCCCATGCCATGTTTTTTTTTCATTCATTGCCGTAGAATCTGAGAGCACCAGTGACCTTCAAAATGACTGTCGATCTATCGTTGAGTAGCCTAGAAACTACAGCAGTTGAAGGCCTGCAGCAGCTCGTTATAGACCGACGGCGACAACGAAGAAGAAGAAGAGGGAGAAGACTACCAATGGAGAAGTTCCATCATCATCTTCAAAACTTTATTAAATTAGTCATAATGGGCGATCAAGCACCAAAAAGAATTATATTAGATGATCATGAAAGGGTTGCTATGAGTCTGCATTTATAATGGTAAATTTGCTGATATAGATCCTAGACATTTGTTGATAGCATGTTTCTACGTTTTCTAGAGTAAAATTCGTGAAATTAACCAACAAATTACGTCATGTCAAACAAGGAATTAAGCAAGAAGAATGAAAGAAATATTTGCTGAATGCATCTCTAAACTGAGGGAGAGGAATACTAAGAAACGTACAGGTGGAGTATCAACGTTGCAATTTTGCATGAGCAGTTAAGGGACCAGATACGGTAACTGGTATATTTAGCACCATATACATCGCTACAGAGGAAGATGGGAGGGTTAGATGCCAGCAGCAATATACTAAAGACGGTTTTTGGTACAGCGAGTGATCACATCTGCGCTGGCGTACGCCTTCACCAGCACACTGGTGGGCACTAGGAAACATTGTATAGCAGGCGCTGAACTAGGCGCACCTATGACAAAAGAAGACCAAGACAAGTCCCCAGGTTACGCGCCGTCAACGTCCCCTGTACATAGTGCACAGAGGCCGCCGGCGCCTACCGGGCTGTCTATTTCAGTACGTCGCATCCTGGTTCAGTTCATATTGAAACTCAATACGTCGAGCTGTGCTCTTATCTTCCACAGTGATAATCGTCGCCTCACACCTTAGCTAGCTGTGAGGGATCGTTAATCACTGTATATACACTGACGAGCCGAAGAAACTGGTATAGTCATGCGTATTGAAATACAAATATATGTAAAGAGGCAAAATACGACACTGCGGTCGGTAACGCCTATGTAAGACAAGTGCCTAGCGCGGTTGTTAGATCGGTTACTGTTGCTACAATTGCAGTTTATCAGGGTTTAAGGGAGTTTGAACGTGGTGTTATAGTCGGCGAACGAGTGAAGGGACACAGCATCTCCGAGGTAGCGATTAAGATGGGAATTTTACGTACAACCATTTCATGAGTGTACCGTGAATATCAGGAATCCGGTGAAACATAAAATCTCCGACATCTGTGTGACCGGAAAAAGATCCTGCAAGAACGGGACCAACGACGACTGAAGAGAATCGTTGAACGTGACAGAAGTGCAGCCCTACCGCAAATTGCAGGAGATCTCACTGCTGGGCCATGAACAAGTGCGAACCATTCAACGAAACATCATCGACATGGGCTTTTGGAGCCGAAGAATCACTCGTGTACCCTTGATGACTGCACGACACAAGGCTTTACATATCGTCTGGGGGCATCAACACCGACATTTGACTGTTGATGACTGGAAACGTTTTGCCTAGTTGGACGAGTCAAATGGTTCAAATGGCTCTGAGCACTATGGGACTCAACTGCTGAGGTCATTAGTCCCCTAGAACTTAGAACTAGTGAAACCTAACTAACCTAAGGACATCACAAACATCCATGCCCGACGCAGGATTCGAACCTGCGCCGTAGCGGTCTTGCGGTTCCAGACTGCAGCGCCTTTAACCGCACGGACACTTCGGCCGGCTTGGACGAGTCTCGTTTCAAGTTGTATCTAGAGGCTTACGAGAGGAAAAAGTACAATACTTTTCATTGTGGTAAACAGATGTGTGGCCAGCAAAGGAAAACAGACAAAATCAGAAATCTCTTCAGTATAACGATTCCAAATTTGAACTACATAGAATGTACAAGGAAAGTAATGAGCTTTGACTCGTCTACCTAGTTGCTAGTCTTCAAGCGTCTGTGGAACTGGCCGTGGCATGTTGGGCGCTGCACTTATGTTCTCTTCGCATAGAGGCCGCTGCTGCCGCGTTATCGTCCTGGAGAGGGGTCGGTCATTCCACAACTGGCTGACGCTTTCTTTACAGCCCTCTCTGCTCTCTCGTTCCCGACTGGCGTGCCGGCCGTAAGAGCTTCATGTAACCTATATCTACCTTAGGTGAAAACCCTTACGCTACCACGAACTTGCGGTAAATAAAATACGGTGGATTAGGTAAACTGTAACCAGTAAGAATAAGTTAACTAACTTAAGTTCCCAGAATGAGATTTTCACTCTGCAGCGGAGTGTGCACTGATATGAAACTTCCTGGCAGATTAAAACTGTGTGCCGGACGGAGACTCGAACTCGGGACCTTTGCCTTTCGCGGGCAAGTGCTCTACCAACTGAGCTACCCAAGCACGCTTCACGCCCCGTCCTCACAGCTTTACTTCCGCCAAAGCGTGAAGCTGTGACGCGTGCTTGGGTAGCTCAGTTGGTAGAGCACTTGCCCGCGAAAGGCAAAGTTCCTGAGTTCGAGTCTCCGTCCGGCACACAGTTTTAATCTGTCAGGAAGTTTCATATCAGCGCACACTCCGCTGCAGAGTGAAAATCTCATTGTGGAAACATCCCCCAGGCTGTGGCTAAGCCATATCTCCGCAATATCCTTTCTTTCAGGAGTGCTAGTCCTGCAAGGTTCGCAGAAGAGCTTCTGTAAAGTTTGGAAGGTAGGAGACGAGGTACTGGCGGAAGCAAAGCTGTGAGGACGGGGCGTGAAGCGTAACTTAAGTTAGTAAATTGTAAACTAGTCCGTAGGCAAGGAGTTAGCAAGGTAAATAATTGTGATTTCTATTGAAAAATGCACTCCGTCTTCAGGCCACGAGTGGCCTACCGGGACCATCCGACCGCCGTGTCATCCTGAATGGAGGATGCGGTTAGGGGGGGGGGGGCGCGTGGCGTCAGCACAGCGCTCTCTCGGTCATTATGATGGTATTCTGGACCGAAGCCCCTACTCCTCAGTTGGCATCACGAGGCTGAGTGCATCCCGATAAATGACAACAGCGCATGGCGGCCTGGATGGTCACCCATCCAAGTGCCGACCTCGAACGACAGCGCTTAACTTCGGTGATCTCACGGGAACCGGTGTATCCACTGCGGCAAGGCCGTGGCCACTGTGATTTCTATGCTGAAGAAATTGTAACGACTGCAGAATTTAATAACGTTGCTTTAGCAGTCTGTAGTACTGGTTCGGCTTGATCATCTTCTCTTGGGAAGCAAGTCTGGTGGCCCAGACGTATCAATTGACGTTTATAAATAAAACTAAAGCTAATAAAACTTGTGATAAAGAAGGTATAAGGAAAATTAAGAGTCCTGGGCATAGTTGGTTCAAATGGCTCTGAGCACTATGGAACTTAACTTCTGAGGTCATCAGTCCCCTAGTATTTAGAACTACTTAAACGTAACTAACCTAAGAACATCACACACATCCATACCCGAGGTAGGATTCAAACCTGCGACCGTAGCGGTCGCGCGGTTCCAGACTGTAGCGCCTAGAACTACTCGGACACCCCGGCCGGCTGTGCATAATAGTCTACTGGTTAAAGCATCGAGACTTTGGACAATTGCTGTGAGCAGAAATACGGAGGTCGAATTTTCTGAAGGAGAAGGGCGTGTTGAGCCGCAAAATGATTAATTGCACACGACTGAGGTTAAATGAAGACATCTGCCACGGATGATGCAAGGGGCCGTGTTAGCGGGCCAGACCATAGATGACCGAGCGTTGTTGCTTCGGGGACTTCTGGTTATGCAATAACAACTGTGCTACCACTCCAGGTGTTTACTACATCGCAGGTCACAGCCGAGTGAAAATATCAGTGACACATCAGAAAGGGAGAGGCACTGCAGCATCGATGACCCAGTTACTTTACATGCGAGCCACATTCTTGTTATAGCTTACGCGATAAGAACTGATGCTGCAGTGAAACAAAGACCGGACAAGACTATACAGATACTTATTTATAGGCAGAGGCATTTCTGTCTACTGGCCATCAGCAATGACAACGTCAGTCTAAGAGCCATTGTGTCTACAAGCCCATCAGGATACTAGACTGTGAGTGTACGAGCGTACACGGCTCACCATTGAGCCTCTGCCACCCTGTCGCTGCTAGCCTCAGCACTGCTGCTGATGTCAAGTCCTGTGCTGTGCACATAGCGCCATGTATCCAGTGGGCCACTTTACGGGCCTAATTTAGTTCCTTCCAGCGTTCCATTCTGGAAGTCTTTGGCTCCCTCCCAGGGCCGTGAAGCCGCTCATCCGCCGTCGCTTGGGCAGGAAAACTGCTGGCCGGCAGCCTCTGCAAGGATGGACATACATTGCTGTTGTGAGCTGGCCTATCACACTGAATTTGTTCTGTATGTCCAAAGGCAAAGACGTGCCTCGTGGATGGATATTTGGCTGTGAAATGCTAACTTGCTGGGGTCGACTGCTTTGTCTTGCTGTTGTCTTCATCGCTGACCCCACACAAAATCTGTCGTCTCTGTATGGCTTCCGTTCCGCAGGCATTAGTCTTTTGGGGCATCTGAGCCACTATTGTAGTACTGAGCAATAAATGTTTATTTTATCAAATCAGTTTCATTGATAACTCATCAGATGTCACCCAGGCATGCAGTCTCCGCCTCACTGCTACGTTATTTGGGTGTGGTCTTCCGACATCTTCACCTCTAACTAACGTATTCCACCACCCACCATGATCACTAAACGAAATAGAACTTAGACCATTGATCAAGGGAATCAGAGACAAGGATTCAGCAGGGGAAACAACCACAGAAATGCTTCTCATGGCGTCATTCAACAAAATCTTGAAGGAATAGAGAAAGTAAAAGTTTAACTTGAAATACAAGATCCCTACTTAAAGCTAGAAGACTACAAGAATTCATAGAAATCATGTACCAGACTGAACTAGATGCGCGAGCGGCTATGAGGATTCGAGCTCACTTTGTTTACATTTGTGATCTAGGTCACTGACATCTCCCTGATGATGACACAAGCCACACCTTCTTATCCATAACAGCATCGAGCACTACCCCTTTCTTCACTCTCCTTCCCTCCACCACCTCTCCCTCTCCATCCAGTTGCAGCATAGTATTAAAAACAGTTAACCAATCAAAATTGGAGATACTGGAAATAGTGTGATAAATGAAAGACAACCAGATCCACACCATTTCTGGTTATCTCAGTATAGTTTTAAAAGGACACGTCAAAGTGACAACTTCATCTAAAGTGGCAAAGATACCTGCAGCACAAGCACACACACGTACACGCACGCACACACAAACACACACACGATTCTGTCAAATGCTGTAATCTCATGAGCAAACTTAATTGCTTTTTTCCTTTACTCGTTTCCACACATAATTACTATATTGTCTTAGCAGTGAATTTCATGTCTGTCTCGCCGGCCGCGGTGGTCTAGCGGTTCTAGGCGCGCAGTCCGGAACCGCGCGACTGCTACGGTCGCCGGTTCGAATCCTGCCTCGGGCATGGATGTGTGTGATGTCCTTAGGTTAGTTAGGTTTAAGAAGTTCTAAGTTCTAGGGGACTGATGACCACAGATGTTAAGTCCCATAGTGGTCAGAGCCATTTGAACCATGTCTGTCTCTCTCTCTCACTCTCCTCGCCCTCTCGCTCTTCCTCACCCTCTCCCTCGCCCTCTCCCTCGCCCTCTCCCTCTCTCTCTCTCTCTCTCTCTCTCTCTCTCTCTCTCTCTCTCTCACTCACTCTCTCCCTTTCTCTCTCCCTCTCCCATTTACGTACTCCACTAATGTTTATATGGAACACTGTACTGTCTTATCATTAGTATATTACAGAGGGAAGGGAATGAAAATAAACCCTCAAACAAAAGATAATCTAGCTAAGAAAGTAATTTCAAAAATTATTACATTCCAAAGAATGTCAGACACACACTTGGATGACCCTGCACATTTACATACAACAAGGAATATTCATTGGTAAAATTGTACAAATTTTAACACATTCAATTTTTTTCTACATTTTCACATGTTTTCTACATTTTTCACAGTGCAGAAACGCTCCAGCGTCCTTACAACCAGTTCTTTATACTGAAACAGAATCATTTTTGATGCAGTCATAAATATTCTTATTCATCTTCGACACTTTTTAGAATATTATCTCATGTAAACTGTAGATTTTTGCAAGCTGAGTAAATATTTGAGCTATCTCGACCAACCACTAAAAATTATAATGTCAGGTTAATGTTTAGTCTCCTACTAAACTGAAGTAACTTCCAGATATAAATAAATTGGTTACCACGTTTAATGTTTGTACACTTTTACGCACATATACAGTGAAATCGATCACCACCAAAGGTGACCGTTTGTCGTCACTGTCTTTAGCATGGAAGACCCAGGTATGATTCATGGTGCTTCTTCGGATTAATTTGAGAGAGGAGAGGCTGGAACAGACAAAGGTGACACTGATCTCAAATTACGATAGAGCATATCTGATGTGGTGGTGACCCCAGACCATTTACTATATCGATAAGTGTATGATAATTATCATCCAGTGTTGATATACCAAGATATATTTTCTTTCAAGTTGGAGCAACACGCTGCTCCATCTGAATAATAAACTGTACAGTTTCTGAATCTAAGATGCACTGCCTGTAATCATTAATGGTTAACAAGTTTACAGAAAAATGTTTCATGCCTTCTGCTCTGCACGTTACGTGTCCAGATTCCGTCTCGAAAGCGTACAGTTTTCCGTACAGGCCAACTAATTCTGCAACATGTTCACCATTCATTTGGCCTTCCATTACCTCGACCACTTTCTTTACTGATGTACGTACGAAACGAGGGTCCCTACGTTTTCAAATAGCTAGTTTCAACACTCTTTCAATGTCACAAACCTATCCACTTCTGGATACATCGTAATGCCATCGTCCAAGAGATATGTGCGTCATTATAAGCACAAGACGTATTAGGCATTATGAGAGGGTAACTAGGAAAACAATGTTCTTACACAAAACTTCATTAATTTGGGCGTATAGATTTACGCACAAAAACAACTGTTTATTTTACTTTGCTTGGAGTAGTTTTATTAACATTGATTTTAATTTCTAGGTTATAGCTTAACTGCACATCAGAATGATCTAGTTCGTTTTCCTAGCATTAATTTCATAATATTAAAGAAGGTATAATCCGAATTCGAACACATATCCATTTTTTCCTGTTAACTTTATTTTGTATGGCTTTAACAGTCTGCTCTCTTCCTTTTTTCTATTCTTGTAGCTGAGATAATTCGAGGATTTCAGTTTCGTCTTTGTATTTTCTGCACTATATCACGTTAAAGCATTCCATGTTTGTGCTCCCATATTTCATTGGCATTTACAGTATATGCTGGTATCTTGTGTGGCCCAGTTGTAGCCGGATTTTCCAGACACGGTGTTTGAATTAATACGTAAGGCATGGTTGCACATCTACACCGGCAGTTGTTACCGCCGTATACTCCAGTTTTCGTGTCTCGACTTTGATATCTTTCCATTTCCAATTTTCGTTGGCAATTATGTAACACATTTGCTGCACTTATAAGGGTGATTTCTTTAATAGGAAGTGTTTAAAGCCAGTGTGATACATTTCTTAATTTCTTCAAGCCCTGCGAAATAACATTATTTGTGGGAACCAGTCCTAATCCGGGAGCATCTAAATTCGATGGTACTGTGGAGAACAGTGTTCTAGATTGAGGAAAACGTGTTTTTCCAGAATTACTATGCAACTTCTATATAATACCGTTGTAACCTCTGTTGAAGTTTATGTTAATGATTTCTGTATAGTTTACTTGTAACTAAATAAAACTATAGTCAGATAATCCACAGTTTATAATCTTTCCTTCTGCTTGATTAAAATTTACTTCTAAACCAATAAAATTTCGTTTATTCTTATTGCCCAGCAGATATGTTGTAGAACACCGTTAAACACAACACAGCAGCTGTTCTCTAAGCTATCTGATAGTGTACACGCTATGGCAGTAATTGGTACATAGTATAGAGGAGCAGATTCCAAATATTGTTTACTGCCATCTAATACACTTAAACAGTCTTCCACAGGGTAAAGCACACCATCCTTTCTGTAGTTGTATGTTGTAGCTTCCATTCATGCAATAACATGTTATTTAGTCATGGAAGATGTAGAAGTTTCTCGTAGACAAATATCATGGCAATTTTTGAAATCGATGAAATAGTTACCATGAACTTTGTCCACTCCTGGTTGTGTAGTATGAAATATAAATTCGTTTTATATCTTACAACTGCAGCCTATCCTTGTTAATCTATGCTGTCTTATAGTATTTACAACCGTATTTCTGTTTCATTTGTAGGTTCCTTGTTCTCACAAGTTGTGATTTGATGTTAGGTAGTTGCCAATCTCCATTTATTGTAGAAGTACCAGCAATATCTTCCATTATATTCAGGTCGACAAGGTAATAGTTGTCTACACATAGCTGTTGCAATATCCCAGGCAGTTGCCCGATCAGAACACACATTTTAACCTCAGCCAATTTCGCTTTGTACGGTGTAGCCACAGGGTTCTTATATTTATTTGAAAATTTTGCCATTGCTTTTTACCTAAGTGATCCTCTGCTGCCTTCACTACTTCATCCCTCATCGCAACCCCTCCTTCTTCTACTGTATTACTTTCTCCCATTCCTGTCAATCGTTCCCTTATGCTCTCCCTGAAACACTGTACAACCTCTGGTTTAGTCAGTTTATCCAGTTCCCATCTCCCTAAATTCCCAACTTTTTGCAGTTTCTTCAGTTTTAATCTACAGTTCATAACCTATACATTGTGGTCGGAGTCCACATCTGCCCCTGGATATGTCTTAAAATTTAAAACCTGGTTCCCAAATATCTCTCTTATCATTATATATTATATCTGAAAACTTCTAGTATCCACAGGCTTCTTCCATGAATACAACCTTCTTTTATGATTCTTGAACCAAGTGTTAGCTATGATTAAGTTATGTTCTGAGCAAAATTCTACCAGGCGGCTTCCTCTTTCATTCCTTATTCCCATTCCATATTCACCTACTACGTTTCCCTCTCTTCCTTTTCCTACAGTCGAATTCCAGTCACCCTTGACTATTAAATTTTCGTCTCCCTTAACTATCTGAATAATTTCTTTGATTTCTTCATATATTTCATCAATCTCTTTGTCATCTGCAGAGCTAGTTGGCATATAAACTTGTACTACTGTAGTAGGCGGAGGCTTCGTGTCTATCTTGGCCACAATAATGCGTTCGCAATGCTCTTTGTAGTGGCTTACCGGCACTGTTATTTTTTTATTCATTACTAAACCTACTCCTGCATTTCCTCCATTTGATTTTGTATTTATAACCCTGTATTCACCTGACCAGAAGTCTTGTTCCTCTCGCCACCGAACTTCACTAATTCCCACTATATCTAACTTTAACCTATCCATTTCCCTTTTTAAATTTTCTAACCTACCTACCCGATTAAGGGATCTGACATTCCATTCTCCGATCCGTAGAACGCCAGTTTTCCTTCTCCTGATAGCGATGTCCTAGTGAGTAGTCCCCGCCCGGAGATCTGAATGGGGGACTATTTTACCTCCGGCATATTTTACCCAAGAGGACGCCTTCATCATTTAACCACACAGTAAAGCTGCATGCACTCGGAAAAAATTACGGCTGTAGTTTCCCCTTACTTTCAGCTGTTCGCTGTACCAGCACAGCAATGCCGTTTTGGTTAGTGTTGCAAGGACAGATCAGTCAATCATCCAGACTGTTGCCCCTGCAACTTCTGAAAAGGCTGCTCCTCCGCTTCAGGAACCACACTTTGTCTTGCCTCTCAGCAGATACCCCTCCGTTGTGGTTTCACCTTCGGTACGGCTATCTGTATCGCTAAGGCAAGCAAGCCTCCCAACCAACGGCAAGGTCCGTGGTTCATGGGGGGAGTGGGATAATAGTTACGATATTACATTGCCTGCGTTGTTCAGAAATACGATGCAATGTTCATTTCGATATGCATGCATGTCCGAAGGAACAGGAACCACTTCGATTACAGCCGTTATGAAGTATATTAATGTATTCGCGGTTGTAAATGTGGACAACCATCAGCTCTATAATCGTATGACGTCAATGAAAATTTGTACCAGATCGGGACTGGAACTCAGATTTCGCGCTTATCGTGAGCGGTTATCTTACATTTTTTTCAATATAAATTTTAAGCTTGTAGCCTAATAATCTCAGGTTCATTTGTTCTAATTTTTGCACAAGTCCCAAAATATAGGATTTTCCGGCAGTTCCTCAGAAAGAATCATGTTACGGGTATCTAATAATCTCTTTCACAAACAGTTGTTTTCTGTTATCCACATTCAATGCGTATGCCGGACAGTACGGAAACAGCGGCCGCCGATCCATGTGTGAGTCACCATACAAGAAGTAAAAACGTGGTGGCTGTAGATACATGGTTGACGACATAAGGAAGTTTGGGTCTAGCCGCGAAGCGTGCTCGGGTAGCCTAAATGTAAGGCGACCGCTCCCGATAAGTGGAAAATAAGGGATCGAGTCCGGTCTGGAACAAATTTCCATTGTCGTCACTTCATTATACAAGCAATGGTTGCCCACATTCGCAACTGCGAATACATTTCATGGTATAATAGTGGCAACCAGCCGCAAAAGGACCATACGCCCAGTTAAATAGACGCGAAAACTTACAACCAATATAACACCAGATACGTAGAGCATAGCGGGAGAGGTTTTAGGGGAAGGTATCTGGCTTCTTAGAATTTATCTCCATAAACTTTAAAGAGAAACCTTGGAGGGTTTTATTCACGGTAAAAGGGTGTACACTTAAGGTACATGTAGATGTAAACACCTGCTTGGAAAGGTTACCATTACTTCCAAAGTCGCAAGGACGGTATGGGATTATGGCTGAGGACGGCGGTAACAGGTCGTAGAAAGCAAGAGAGAGAAGCGACCAAGCTTCGGTCCCCTGGCAAGTAAATCCATTGAAAACCGTGAATCGTACTCACACCCTTATTAGGTAGAGATGGTGAGTGTCTACTGATCAACAGTTCTAATCGTGTGAACAGAACATGTAAGCAGAATGTGCTGAAGCCGTGGGTGGTCTGTGAACTCTTTTCACAGCTCTTCAACATGAAGCAAACGAATGGAAGATCGCCATTGAAATGTATAAAAGCTACAGCTGCTAGTCCCACCAACCAAGTGGTTGTCGTACAGTTGTATAGTTAGATGATTTCCCTGTTTCTTTATTTTTTTCTTTTGTTATGAGGCGCAACATCAATGTCACATGTTTCCCGAAGCCTCCCCCCCCCCCCCCCCCCCCCTGTCTCCTCAGTTACCCACTGCGCAATAGTGTATTAATGCATATAAGCCGATGGGGAGCTACCTGACTGTTGGCCAGTGCAACGTGTTCGAATCATTCTGACATCCCCAGACTTACCTGAAAATCTTACTTGACCCCCACACTTCGGAGCCTTAGGTGCTGCAGCCACCGTTATCTTTGGAACACAAGGACTTGGTTGTTAGAATAGTTGTGTTGCAGCTGCATTTACAGTGTGCTTTGATAAGCCTTGCAAGTGTGAATACAAGCATTAGTATTTTTGTGGAGTCTGCTTTCTTGCTGTGGCAAATGACTTCATGAAAGTGGGTGGCTATATGGCCTTAGGCGCCTTTTTCATGGCAGAGTGTGAGATTACTTGTGTGATTTAACCTCGTGGAATCTCGTTTCTTCTGTGAATACAGGACATTTATTGCTCCTAACTGGCTGGGTTTTAGAGCAATTGACGCTCATGTGTGGGGTAGCGCACTGAACACCTGGTTCGTGATCAGCAGAGCCAGGTGTTCCACATGTAGCCTGACAGCTGCAGCCAATGGTACTATGGGCAGAGTACTAGTACTTAAAGCAGCGCATTGGATTTGGTCCATAGCGCCTAACCTCATATTTGAGAAATTCTGCCGCGTTATACTCAAGTAACTTGGGGAGTTTGGAAGATTAAGTGTCGCGATAAAAGTCGCTGACTTCAGGAGCTCACCATCAGTCATTTTCACAAAACTATTACATTCAGTACCACATGCGTTTTGTCATGCCTGTTGAAATTCTTTGGTACCCATATTCATAACGGCAATGGCCTTGCTGCAGTGGCTACACCGGTTCCCGTCAGATCCCCGAAGTTAACCGTTGTCGGGCGTGGCCGGTACTTGGATGGGTGACCATCCGAGCCGCCATGTGCTGTTGCCATTTTTCGGGGTGCACTCAGCCTCGTGATGCCAATTGAGGTAAAAGAAAACCACCATAACGACAGGGAGAGCAGTGTGCTGACCACACGCCCCCCCTATCCGCATCCTCAGTTGAGGATGATATTGCGGTTTGATGGACCCGCTGGGACACTTGTGGCCTGAAGACGGAGCGCATATTCATAATGTCCCGTCACGTCAAAGCTTTTTTACAACAATTCTGCGCAGTGTGCAGCTAGTTATTGAGAACGTATACTCCAAGTAGTTTGGCATTTAACAACTTGTTTAATGAGTAACTTTCAGTGTCCCCGTAAGGAATGTAAGATTGCAAGGTCTTCTGATAGATTTCAGTTGCCAAGCAACTTCATCTAGAGGTTTATGGATATGTAAAGGTGACAATTTCTCGTAATGAACCTTCCGCATGGTTAACAACGATATACTATTTACATTAGATACCACAGGACGTGTTCACTTAAATTTACTGCTTTCTCTCTCTCAATCACAGGAGACTTAGCTGGACTAGTCATACAATGTCACTTTGGGGTGTGGGTGTAAATAGTGCCCAACGATCCACCGGGATTGGAAGAATGGGATTTAGGGTTTATGGAGGAATTACCAGCAGCTAGCAAAGTTAGCGTTCATCCATCTTCACCATCTGGTTGGTTAAGCCAGATAGCCATTCTCTGTGACCATCAGTGTTCCACCGCTGTACCTCACGGTGGTCGCTAAAGGAAGCCCAGAATTTAAGACTATAGGAGACCTACGGCACTTACCAACACACAGCTCAGGTAACCCAGGTTCGCTAAAGCCGTACTCACGAAACCAATGCTGGGCTCCCTCAGGCGCTTGCCATATAGAATTCCCCGAGGAGCAGTTGTGTGCTTATCGAAAATAACATAGGCACGACGAGCAGTACAGCTCCCTCTCTTCTCCTCCCCTCCCCTCTTTCGAAGATTATAGCAACGCAAAAATTTTTTAACGACCTACTCTGATCCAATTAGTGAAGTATGTTACTAATTACTAACGGAAAAGAAGAAACAGAATATAAGAGGGACGATTTCCCTGCCAGTTTCAATGATAGCACTTGCGTATGATTACTAACAAATCTATTTGGACGGTGAAGTAATGTAACTGAGCGACCATCTGAACTACAAGCCTAAGAGATGCAACATTCCTTTGGATTCTGCGTTCCTGCAATCTGTGTCAGATGCAGTCAATCTGAAGGAGTAGCTTGCATAAATGAGTGTTATCGCCAGTGTTAATTACTTATTTCAGTTTTTCCTTGTTTTGCGACGAAACAGGAGGTTGTTAACAGTTATATGCCTATCACGACAAGTTGTTTTCGTCGTCTATGCTATTTTTCAGTTATCCTGCAATGATGGTAAAAGTTTTCGTAAACATTTAAGATAAAAGTACGTTGCTTACGGCTATTGAATAGTAGATAATTATATGGTTTACGTGTAAGTTACTACTTACTCGTTTTACGTCTCATATGATATGATGTATGTTACATATTGCACACTAGAGAATCTTTCTGACTCTCTGTGTGCCATTATTCAACTTTATAAAACACTGAAGAGCCAAAGCAACTGGTACACCTGCCTAATACCGTGTAGGGCCTCCGCGAGCACGCAGCAGTGGCACAACACGACGTGGCACGCACACGACTAATGTCTAAGTAGTGCTAGAGAGAACTGACACCATAAATCCTGCCGGGCTGTCCATAAATCCGTAAGAGTAGGAGGGGATGGAGATCTCTTCTCAACAACACTTTGCAAAGCACCCCAGATGTGCTCAATAATGTTCATTTCTGGGAAGTCTGGTGGCCGGCGGAAGCATTTAAACTCAGAAGAGTGTTCCTGTTACCACCCTGTAGGAACTCTGTACGTGTGGGGTGTTGCATTGCCTGCTGGAATTGCCCGAGTCAGGATGTGAGACGTGTTGCCTGAGACAGGATGTGAGACGTGTTACCTGTGACAGTCGTATCTACACTTATATCACTCCAACTGCACACGCCCCACGCCATTACAAAGCCTCCACCATCTTGAATATTCCCTTGCTGACATGCAGGGTCCAAGGATTCAGGAGGTATGCTCCACAGCCGTACACGATGCGATTTGGAACGAGACTCGTCCGACCAGCCAACATGTTGCAAGTCATCAACAGTCCAATGTCGATGTTGACGGGCCCAGACGAGGTGTAAAGCTTTGTGTCACGCAGTCATTAAGCCCGTGTCGATGCTGTTTCGTTGGATGGTTCGCACACTGACACTTTTTGATGGCTCATCATTGCAATCAGCATAAATTTTAGGAAGGGTTGCAATTCTGTCACGTTGGACGGTTCTCTTCAGTCATCGTTGGTCCATTCTCTCAGGATCTTCTCCTGAACGCAGCACTGTTGGAGGTTTGTTGTATTACCGAATCCCTGATATTCACGGTACAGTCTTGAAATGGTCGTACGTAAAAATCCCGGCTTCATCGCTACCTCGAAGATGCTGTGTCCCAATGTTCGTGCGCCGACTATAACACCATGTTCAGCCTCAAATCTTGACAACCTGCCATTGTAGCAGCAGTAACCTATCTAACAACAGCGCCAGCCATGCTTTGGTTCATATTGGCGTTGTCGACCGCAGCGCCGTATTGTGCATGTTTACATATCTCTGTATATGAATACATATGTGTATACCAGCTTCTTGGGCGCTTCAGTATAGTATTTATATGGGCTGTGTTTATGTATGTTTGAAAGTTTTCATCAGCGATGATTCTGTGTCTACTATGAAATTTATATACTGAAGATAAGTGATAATAGGTACATTAAGACGATAGAATTATATAATTTTTCTTTTTTCGTAGAAAGATATATCTATAGAGCACTCTGTTGCTTTTTAATGTCTTGAAGTGCTGAAAATTTATCCTACTGCTTTTAGGATGTCAAAGTATTATAGACTTAGTAAACGTTAGTTGTGTTTGTTCATTTACAATTTCGTTAGAGTACGCGTATCAGTAGGTGTGAATTTACAGTACCTCCGGCACAGTCATTGTATTGCCTTTGAGTAGTCTACGTAGAATTGTTAATCCATTTTCTATTTTTTCTGCTTTGTGTTTTTTGTTTAATAAGTGCATGTAAACTGTATACTGATTGCTCTCATTGTCCAATGTGCGTTGTTTTAAACTTATTCTGACGTTTCCACCTGCTTCCCCGGTCTAGAATTTGCGGTAATCGTCACAAAAGACATTGTTAACTCCTGAGTTTGAGAAATTAGGGCTTTTGGCTTTTCATGATGCTAGTTTTACTCTAATATTTTGGAATACACTATTCAGTTTTCTTGAAACTTGACCTACGTATTGTACTGTGACGCAGGCTGGTTTATTTGTAATTCCTTCCTTTCTTAATGGTGTTATTTCTTTATGTACCTCATGTGCTTTAGGTAGTGCGTATTGTTTCTATTGTCTGAGTATCACTGTGCCGTTGAAATCATTCTCCTGTGTTATGTGCTGTAATGTTTTTATTCCCTTTTGTACTGCATCAGTTTCAGCTGGTAAATTTGAATTTATTAATCACTGAGCTGAAGAGTACATATTTATGCTGATCTGGATGACAGGAGTGATTATTTATGGTAACCTTTGTTGTGGCGGGTTCCCTATATATTTCAGATCTGTGGTGGTTGTCTCTGTTACTTATTGTTAAGTGTAGAAACTTAAATTACATTTTGTTCTGTCTCCACTGTACATTAAATATAGGGTGCAATCTGTTTTATTGCTGAATGGTATTTTGTATGCCATTCTCATCAGTTTCTGTTAGTAGCTAAAAATTATATTCTAGCGTAATAAAAATATATCTAAAATGATATCTATCCCAACAGATTGTAAATTTTATTTTTGAATTCAAAATTGTTTTTTGATAGGCTAAGTTCTAATATTTTTTCGTATTTCGTATACTTCGATGGTGGGTACCTTGCCATTATATATAAAGTTTTTGTTTATAACTTGGATTGTTTCTGATGTTGTATTTGTGTATAGGTTGGTTTTATTGAACAATACCAACTTCCCTTCTTGGAGGATTGTATCTTTTATGGTGTACGATTATATCCTAGAGTTTTTTATTGTGTAACTTTTATTATATGTATATTGTACTGCTGCTACTTAGTATATGAGTAAAAATAAGTCTTTAGCGAAAGTCAGGAGAAATAGCACGGAAGATGCCATGGATCGTTATTTTAATGGCCACGAGCCGGTAGCATATGTTGCGACATGTGGGTCACAAAACTAGGCACGCAAGTGGATTTTTTTTTTTGAGAATGTTATGTTCATTGTATGTTTTGTATTTTGTATAACCGTTTCTATAAGCTTTGCTATGCGCATTGTGAACATGTTCTGTTCTCGCACTGACATTCTAGCTGTGTCTATTGTAATATTAGTTGTAGCTATTAAATATTTTATGGTTCTATTAAATAGTTGGTAATCTATATATTATTTGAGCACTTTGCTGAGCAGTTCTACATTGCCTTCTATAAATTGTACATCAGTGAGGAATTTGTACACATTGGAAACATTTTTGTAGTGTTGTGAGTCCATGTTGTGGTTTATATTTGGTATGCAGTCGTTGTCCCTTCATTAACGAATCAATTTTCTTTTTGTGATTAGCATATATTTAATGACATGCCTGATGTATCTGTCTACAAATTTGGTAACAATCAAACATCGTAGTTTCGTATTGTTATTTACTTTCCTTCAGTTTCTCATGGTATTAATTTCAAAGGTTTCCTTTTTGATAGGACGGCAAATAAATGATAAAAACACAGAATACAATAACTGTGAAAGCAGACAGGAGCAATAGTGCAGTTATGATTAGACATGAAATTTGGTACAAAAGGTACTACATTTGAAGATAAAATCACAAGTCTACAGCACTACCCCACCAACAGATTAAATGAGAATGTTAAACAATAAAAGAATGTATATCAACTTTCACTGACTGAGAAAATAGCATGTATTATTCACAAAGAATCAGTTCCTTTCCATCCAATAATTAGTTACTTTGATAACATAATTTACTTTCTCCATAACTGTCTGAATACACTGATAAATAATATACAAATAATAAAAACACAATAAATAACTGTGATGACTGGGTGTTGTGTGATGTCCTTAGGTTATTTAGGTTTAAGTAGTTCTAAGTTCTAGGGGACTGATGACCATAGATGTTAAGTCCCATAGTGCTCAGAGCCATAATAAATCACTAGTAAATCAACGACTATACGTCAATCCCAATCGATGGATGATAAGACAGGTAAGACCTGGGGACGTGGAGAAAGGTCGATAAAGTACGCCATTGAGATACGGAGGTCCGGAACTAAAAATTAAATGGCCTTTGCCATACTGCTACGACAGATAAAAAGTAAAACACGGTTGGCAGCCCGCGCGTCGTCCTTAAAGCGGCCGATAACTCAGACGGCAAACCCAAACGGGAACGTAAACGGTTAAAAATAGGTCATTCCGTCAGGAAATGGCGAACAGTAAAGAGTTGGGTGCGATGTGCACAAAGTGGTGGGGGATTATCTCCTAACAAATGGCGACGGCTAGAAAGGCAATGCCCAATACGCGGCGGTAGGGCCGAGAGGAGGTCGTCAAAGCCGCTGGGAGGGGCTTAATAACCCGAAGCTTATTCCCGTGAAGGGAGGACCAGTGGTGATGCCAAAGTAACACCAACCCTCTGACAGACGGCAACATGGAAATCATCAGAGGGAATATAAGAACTAGTCGGCTGAGGTATGAGGACTGCAGCCTTGGCAGCTGCATTAGCAGCCTCGTTTCGTGTAAGGTCGACATGACGTGGAACCCACATAAACATCACAGTGGCTCCGTGGTGGCAGCGCACAAAGGCTTTGAAGGGCGCTGAGAGAGACCGAGCCGATGACAATTGAAAAGCTTGTGTAACCGGATGTTCTCTGTGGCCTGATACAGGGCGAATAGTTCTGCTGTAAATACTGAGCAGTGTGCCGGAAGACGATGCCGAAAAACGTCGGCGCCAATGACGAAGGCACACCCGACTCCACGGTCAGTCCGAGAGCCATCAGTATACACAAAAGAACTATCGTCAAGTCCCATGTGAAGGTCATGAAAGTCATGTCGATGGAACGAGGCTTGAGTAGTGTCCTTAAGAAGCGAATGAAGGCCAAAGTGAACGCGGACCACCGCACGAAGCCAAGGTGGTGAAGGGTTCATACCCACTGGGAAAGTTGCAGGGAGAGTGAAGTTAATCTGCTGGAGCAAGAGCCTAAAGCGAACTCCAGGAGGTAACAGAGATGAGGGACGCTCCCCATACTGACGATCAAAGGAGTCATCGAAAAAGGAGGCATAGGATGGATGGCCACGCATGGAAGCATGGAAGGCAAACGGCATGCATATATGCTTAGGAGAAATTCCCCCCGGTAGGACAGCGGTAGTTTGGCAGCATCTGCATACAGACGCTGAACCGGGCTAGCGTAAAAGGCGCCAGTGGCCAAACTGATGCCATGAAGATGGCGGGAGAAACCAATTGCGCCGCCAGAAATTTAGACAAACGGTTTTGTCAGCGGAAAAACGAAAGCCACTTTCGATGCTCCCTGAGTAAAGATTGAAACATCACTGAAGACGCCGCTCAATGAGACAGACCTGCAATAGATGGCAAAATCGTCAACAAAAAGGAAGCTGGAAACGCCCAATGGGAGACAGGCCACTGTAGGGTTAACGGCGATAGCAAAGAGGACGACGCTCAGGACGGAGCCCCGAGGCACACCATTTTCCTGGATAAAAGGTCAGAAAAGGCAGAACCCGAACGTTCCTTGAAGAAAATGTCTTTTAAAAATTCCTCAAGGAAAAGGGGCAAGGAGCCACGGAAGCTCCACGTGTAGAGAGTACACAGCTTGCCACTCCTCCAGCAGGTATCGTAGGCTTTCTCCATATCGAAAAAAAACGGTCACAGTCTGTTATTTCCGCAGAAAACCATTCATGGCATGGACGGACGAAGTGACGAGATAGTCAACCACAGAACGCTGCGCTCGAAATCCACACTGTACAGTGGTTAGTAAACTGCGAGACTCGAACCACCATACCAGCCTGGTTTGAACCATAATCACCTTCCAAACACAGCCGGTGAGACAAATGGGGCAGTATCTAGAAGGGAGGTGTTTGTCCTTACTGTGCTTAGGTATGGGTTTCACAGTTGCTTCACGCCAGCGTCTGGGATATGCTCCCTCCGCGCAGATGCAGTTGCAAATATTAACCCGAAAATGGTTGCCTGCAGCATAAAGGTGCTGCAACATCTGATTGTGAACAGCCTCTGTCCCTGGGGCGGAGGATCGAGATGAAGTGAGAGTATGATCTAGCTCCCTCGTGTCTTAAAGGCAGAATTGTAACGCTCACGATTCTGAGAAGAGAAGGGTATCGCCCGAGCCTCCTGCGCTCGTTTCCGATGGAGGAAGTCAGGGTGATAGTGGGAGGAGCTCGAAACCTCCGCAAAATGGTGGCCCAAGGTGTTGGAGACAGCAGTGTGGTCCACGATGACATCGTCTGCTACTGTCAAGGCCGGAAATTGGGGAATGTATCTTGGCCCCAGAGAGCCGTCAGAGGTTGGCCCACACGACGGAAGACGTAGTGGAACAGTTGAAAGAACTAATGAATGAAATCCAGCTAGCTTCGGTACCACTCCGAAGAACGTGACGACAACGTGCACGCATCTGTTTATAATGAGTGAAGTTCGACATCGTAGTATGACGCTGAAAAACGCGGAGAGCACGTCTCCGCTCGCGAATTGCGTCGCGGCACGCCTCACTCCACCATAGGACCAGGACACGGCGTGGTAAAGAGGATGTGCGAGGAATTGAACGTTCTGAGTCGGTAAGGGCAACATTTGTAAGACCTTCCACCTCGTAATCACAAGTGGGGAAGTGTTATTCATCGAAGGTCAGCAGGGAGGGGTGCAGCCGCGTGGGATTAGCCGAGCGGTCTAAGGCGCTGCAGTCATGGACTGTGCGGCTGATCCCGGCGGAGGTTCGAGTCCTCCCTCGGGCATGGGTGTGTGTGTTTGTCCTTCGGATAACTTAGGTTGTGTGTAAGCTTAGGGACTGATGACCTTAGCAGTAAAGTCCCATAAGATATGACACTCATTTTTGGAGGAGTACAGTAGGCCTCCAGTAGACCTGAGTAAACTGGCATTTTGGTGTGGAAGTAGGTAGGGTAGTAATCAGCAAACAGACAGCACCCAGGAAATGGTAGTTCGAGTATGTGTCAGAGAGAACAGACCACTTGAGACGATGGGCAAGCTGGTTTGTGCAGAAGCATAGGACCAAATGGGAATAGGCGCGCACTGAGTCTGAAGGGAACGTAGGTGCTCCTGTGTTAAGTCAGAGGAAGTTAAGTTGATTGAGAAGATCTGCCAAGAGGGCATCTCTCTGACAGGTTCTGGGAGCACCCCAAAGAGAATGGTACGCAGTCACTGAGTAGCAGAAGGGGTGAGGTAGCTGCCCAGTGAGCTGGTGGAAGTTTGCCCTGGTTGCACCGAATGACGGAGGGATGTAAACAGTAAAAAGAGAAAAGGTCAAGTGAGGAAGGAAAAGGCGAACTGCAACAGCTTGAATGTGGGTAGTCAGGGTAATGGGTTAACTATGAATGTCATCCTGTGTGAACAGGATGACTCCCCCATGAGATGGAATGCTGAACGCGGGGGAAGGTCAAAACGGACTGGGAAGAAATGTGGGACCTCAAAGCGGTCTTGAGGACACAACTTTGTTTCCTGAAGGTAGAGAAAAAGTGGACACCTGCGATTCTAAGAGAAGCCATAAATCCTCTTTCATCATCTTCTTGACGGGGCCACACACGCAGGAGGATCTTGCTCCGTGGGGTCATCATAAGCGTTGGCTTTCTTCTGCTGTTGGCCTGCGGAGTGTAGTACAACAAATCGGTTGGTGGTGTGCACCGGCGACGCTGAGGTCGTCTGGGTGAGGGTATCACCGTCGAAGAGGATTTTCGAGTTGGCGAAAGTGGAGACCGTTTGCCTTTGTTTGACTTCTTCCAGCGTTTCCAGGTAGCAGATGAAGACTAAGATGTTGGGTGGCTGGAGGGACATAGGAAGCGTTTATGGGCGTATTCCTTCTTTCCAGCTTGCAGTTGGGTAGCTGGTGACTTCGCCCTGTGAGGTGAAAGGTTGGTGGCATGATGCACGGTTGGAGGAGGAGACGTGGACGCTACCATGACGCTGGGCGATTCCATAAGCGCGGTGTAAAATTTGAGGTCGGATGTGTGCATGGCTAAGCCCTTCGTGGAGCGAGATGTAGCAAGAACAGTACTGTAGGTGCCAGATGGTAGAACGCAGGGTTTCTGACTAGCCAACAAGCGACCAGGTAAGGCACTTTCTCCTTCACACAAATCTCCTGGACAGCCCTGCTCATCGAAATACGTGAGTGAATCGCGGGAGGAGGTGGCATGGCCGCCATTGCAATTGATTCAGCGGGTAGAAGGAAGTGGACAATGGGCCTCGTGAGCATCCTTGCCACAGGTTACACATTTGGCTGCGTGTCGACAGGACTTTCGAGCGTGGTTGTAACGGTGACACTGATAGCAGCACATCGGGTTTACGATATACGGTCTGACTGTGATAACTTCATAACCTTCTTTGACCACTGATCAAAGAGCCCCCACAATCAAAAGTGAGAAAGGGAGTGCGTGTGGGCACTAAGGAGGTATCTAATTTCTTCATCGCCCAGTGGAGGGAATGACACCCTGATCAGAGACGCACGTTAGAATTTCAGCCTATACCAGACCACCGAGCAGCCTAGTGTAACAACACCACAGGAGGAATTCAGTGTCCGATGGGTCTCGACATGAACAGGACAGCCATGGAGGAGTGAAGGTACAAGCAGTTTTTGTACTTGAGGATCAGAAGTAGTCTCCAAAAGCAAAGTACCACTGCGTAAACGAGAGCAGGATTTCACGGGGCGAGCAATGCTATCAACATGTTAATGAATAATAAACGGATTCACTGCTGCGAAGGACTGAGTGTCTTCAGTACAGGAAATCACAAGTAATATTGGCGCAGCAGGGAGTCTTTGAGTCGTTAGCCTCATTCCGTTTACGTTTCGTAGCAGTTGACTGAGAAAATGATTTGCTAATTGCGAGACAATCCTCTATAACTGCCAGCGTCTCCAATGGAGCGCTCCTTACAACTGGGGGCTCCTTGAAAAAGGGTAAGGGCAGAAACCGTAAGCAGTATAAATGTTAAGGGTGTTCGAGAACAGATGTTCTATGTATGACAGTTTTTTCATGTAATGGGTTCTACTTTCTTATGAAATGATTGACAAAATAATCTAATTTAATGTCTAACGGGAGGAGATCCATTAATTAATCATTTGAGAATTTACAAAAAAAAAACATTTGTGTGCCCTTTTGGCAGAGAAAAAAGTTTTCAAAAATGTTAAAATGTGTGTGAAATCTTATGGGACTGAACTGCTAAGGTCATCAGTCCCTAAGCTTACACACTACTTAACCTAAATTATCCTAAGGACAAACACACACACCCATGCCCGAGGGAGGACTCGAACCTCCGCCGGGATCAGCGGAGAAAGAAAGCTATAGTTTACAAAGACAATGGAAAATATAAAAGCTTAGTAGTATGCGGTGCCTGAAACATGTTTCTTTATTACAAGTAACGATAATATCATTCATGATACGTGGAATCATAGGAAGTTTGGAGCCACGATAACAAGAAGACAGGAGCTGCAAGGCAAAACAAGAAACCTAATCTGTAAGGTAAAAAACATCATTGGAAACTGTAATGACAGCTTCCAGTCATGAAGCATAATTGGACTACAGCGCCAAATATCGGCAGATTCGATAAACGACTGAAACACATTAAATAAAATGTCTCACAAGGGGAGGCTGCGAATTGTGAAATTCAGATTCGATTCATACTGCGCATAATAAATGCTCATGGCCAGAGGTGTAATGTGGCAAAGCACGAAGATGCACTTCTCAGCCGTTGTCGAGAAAATCGACAGTTAAAATAAACCGTTGCGGTGAAATACTCTCTACGATTCATAATTCTCTACAGCGTCGTGGCGCAGCGGTAAGCGCTCGGGTTCGTAATCAGGTCACCGGCTCGAACCTCCCGCCATGTAGCGTTTTTTTTTTTTTGGTATTTGTTTTTTGTAATTCAAAGGTGTGTATACATACACACACACACACACACACACACACACACACATATATATATATATATATATATATATATATATATATATATATATATATATGTGTGTGTGTGTGTGTGTGTGTGTGTGTGTGTGTGTGTGTGTGTGTATGTATACACACCTTTGAATATATAATTCCCGGCAATCAGTTGCAGCAATTATGCATATAATAAGTTGTTGAAAGTCGTTTGTCGTGGAAAAACTGGCGACTTCGAACATCATTATGTTTTCCGCAAACAATGTTGTATTTTACAAATATTATTAATTGTCTTCATAATGTTAACCACGTATAGTTAACGATATTCCGAAACAAATACGTATAGCGTAAGTCAAACGTTCGAATTAGAATAGAAACCCCACGAACACATATTTGCTGTGGCAGGTATGAAATATAAACTCCGTTACTCGCTCTTTACGCTTGAAGGACAGATGTTGAATGGGCCGAAACGAGCCGCCGCATAACAGCGCAGTTGCCTGCTAGCTTCGAAAGAAGTTAGAAGCGGTCCCTAGCGCAAGTTATAACATCGTCGAAAATCAGTGCGGACGTGAGAGCTTTGGTACACCCTGTTAAACAAACGGAAAAATGGAGGCGGTACAATTGGAGAGCGATCCGCCTTCACCAACATGCATAAGCAATTCATTATATATATATATATATATATATATATATATATATCGTCGTAATCCGAAGGTCACCGGATCGACTCTCGCGCCATGCAACATTATTTTTAATTATTAGTTTTTTGTATTTCATATATATATATATATATATATATATATATATATATATATATATATGAAATACAAAAAACTAATAATTAAAAATAATGTTGCATGGCGCGAGAGTCGATCCGGTGACCTTCGGATTACGACCCCGAGCGCTTACCGCTGCGCCACGACGCTGTAGAAAATTATTAATCGTTCAGAGTATTTCACCGCAACGGTTTATTTTAACTGTCGATTTTCTCGACAACGGCTGAGAAGTGCATCTTGGTGCTTTGCCACATTACAACTCTGGCCATGAGCTTTTATTATGCGCAGTATGAATCGAATCTGAATTTCACAATTGGTGGCCTCCCCTTGTCAGTGGCGTGTACTATAAAAGAATGATCGTCGAGTAAGTTCTTGTTAAAAAAGAAAAAGTTGTGTTGGACAGCCAAGTGCGGCAGCGGCGCTAAAGGATATAAATATCCCATGTGTGCAGTGTATTTCCGTATCCTGAGCGATACTAAGTCGCAGATAAGGGCATCTATCTTCGTATTTTGTGTTCATGTTTGGCTAGACCGTTAAAGAATACTCCTAGACATTTCTTTAGAATGCTAATCAAGCCAAAGAAAAATGTGAGAGAAACGTTTAATTTTGTATGTATGAATTAGTGTAACAAAAAAGTACGTCAATGATAATTAGCATAAAGAATCTATTTTAATAGAATATTTCAAATTTTGTGTTGATGGCCTCGAAAGCTGAATGCGAAGTATGGCATTTTCTATATGAATTTATATTCACTGTTTACTATATTCATAACTGTTATGTGTCTAGGTATTACGAGAGAATGGAAAACGGAGTGAGAATATTGTGTGGGTAGTAAGAAACTGAAAATTAGTGTGCTTTGTATATTGATACAAACTTATAAAATCTCTTTGTGATTGACAGATTTCCAACGAAATCCTTTAATGGAAAATTAATATTTAGAGAAGATCATAGCGAGACATCACTACTGTTACAGATGTTTGGAAAACTCCTACGTTTACTGCACTGGAAAAAGTAAAGACCAACAGTACAGGCTACTACTGTAACCAATAACACCGTGACTTATTTTCAGAATTTTGAAAGGATATCACCAAAGGTAATGTGTGATTAGATCTTCCCTGTTTTGAAATCTGTTTTAAAAAAAAATGTTCAAATGGCTCTGAGCACTATGGGACTTAACTTCTAAGGTCATCAGTCCCCTAGAACTTAGAACTACTTAAACCTAACTAATCTAAGGACATCACACACATCCATGCCCGAGGCAGGATTCGAACCTGCGACCGTAGCGAACGCGCGGTTCCAGACTGTAGCGCCTAGAACCGCTCGGCGACGCCGGCCGGCTGAAATGTGTTCTATTTTCTAAATTTTACTTTTACTAAATCTCGGGAGAAAGCAGGAGTAAGCCGCTCGCTGCCTTAAGCAATGCAGTAGAGTACAATGGCAGCAAGCACGATGCTGTGTTGATCTGTGGACCCTATGTTGCGGTGGTGAATCATGGGAGTTGGGTGAAGTACGCGAGCCCTGAGAGAGAATCTCTCTTAGCAGTCAATACGTATGGGATCCGCAAGTGTACTGGCGTGAAACTGAGAATTTTCTATATTAAGTGTAAGTTATTAAAGGGCACTTTCTACGTAGAAAATACTACGAGGACCTTCGGTTGCCGGTCGCTGTGGCCGAGCGGTTCTAGGCGCTTCAGTCCGGAACCGCGCTGCTGCTACGTCGCAGGTTCGAATCCTGTCTCGGGCATGGATGTGTGTGATGTCCTTAGGTTCGGTAGGTTTATGTAGTTCTAAGTCTAGGGAACTGATGACCTCAGATGTTAAGTCCCATAGTGCTTAGAGCCATTTGAACCATTTGACCTTCAGGTCATCAGGGCATTTGACGTTCAGGTCATCAGGGATTTAACACCATTACGTCGGTAAACAGTAAACCAGTTAATGCAGTAGACAAATGAATATTGTTAAATAACCGGAGATGTGTGAAGAGCTACGAAGTTTAACGACGTATTCAGCACATTTCGGCTGCCCATTAATCTTGTCAGTCAGTGATAGGATGTATTCTGAGCCTGTTGTCACAATCCGTGCATGCTTTCGAATTAACTTTTTCTGATGAGTCGTTTAAAAATATTAAATTATTATATTCCTACGACATCAACTAATAAATGCTTTATAATGGCATCCTGAGACTTATTTTAAGTAAATGGGCTACCTGCTTGCCCACTTATAACCGCAGGTAGTCGTCTTGCATCTTCTGAAAACTGCAATGCATTGCAAGAACTGTTTCTAGGGAGAACATCTACAGAAGATACACAGAAAACAGATAAGAGGAAATCCTATGTGAAGATTCATTAAGATAATCCACGAATGAATTAGGTTAACTGGCGGAGTCTCTCGTTGAAAGGCATGACCACTTATAATGTACGTCACACATTTTTACCGGAGTCTTGGCTAGCCTGAGAAACTTTTATATCGGTATAGTACAGCAATCGTATGTTGCATGTTTTACAAGGATTATGAGGAAGAATTTGCTACCATTCTAGCAGTAGTTTACAGAAGTTCGCCGTAGAAGCCAGGGTTATGTAGCGACTGGAAAAATACACTCCTGGAAATGGAAAAAAGAACACATTGACACCGGTGTGTCAGACCCACCATACTTGCTCCGGACACTGCGAGAGGGCTGTACAAGCAATGATCACACGCACGGCACAGCGGACACACCAGGAACCGCGGTGTTGGCCGTCGAATGGCGCTAGCTGCGCAGCATTTGTGCACCGCCGCCGTCAGTGTCAGCCAGTTTGCCGTGGCATACGGAGCTCCATCGCAGTCTTTAACACTGGTAGCATGCCGCGACAGCGTGGACGTGAACCGTATGTGCAGTTGACGGACTTTGAGCGAGGGCGTATAGTGGGCATGCGGGAGGCCGGGTGGACGTACCGCCGAATTGCTCAACACGTGGGGCGTGAGGTCTCCACAGTACATCGATGTTGTCGCCAGTGGTCGGCGGAAGGTGCACGTGCCCGTCGACCTGGGACCGGACCGCAGCGACGCACGGATGCACGCCAAGACCGTAGGATCCTACGCAGTGCCGTAGGGGACCGCACCGCCACTTCCCAGCAAATTAGGGACACTATTGCTCTTGGGGTATCGGCGAGGACCATTCGCAACCGTCTCCATGAAGCTGGGCTACGGTCCCGCACACCGTTAGGCCGTCTTCCGCTCACGCCCCAACATCGTGCAGCCCGCCTCCAGTGGTGTCGCGACAGGCGTGAATGGAGGGACGAATGGAGACGTGTCGTCTTCAGCGATGAGAGTCGCTTCTGCCTTGGTGCCAATGATGGTCGTATGCGTGTTTGGCGCCGTGCAGGTGAGCGCCACAATCAGGACTGCATACGACCGAGGCACACAGGGCCAACACCCGGCATCATGGTGTGGGGAGCGATCTCCTACACTGGCCGTACACCACTGGTGATCGTCGAGGGGACAATGAATAGTGCACGGTACATCCAAACCGTCATCGAACCCATCGTTCTACCATTCCTAGACCGGCAAGGGAACTTGCTGTTCCAACAGGACAATTCACGTCCGCATGTATCCCGTGCCACCCAACGTGCTCTAGAAGGTGTAAGTCAACTGCCCTGGCCAGCAAGATCTCCGGATCTGTCCCCCATTGAGCATGTTTGGGACTGGATGAAGCGTCGTCTCACGCGGTCTGCACGTCCAGCACGAACGCTTGTCCAACTGAGGCGCCAGGTGGAAATGGCATGGCAAGCCGTTCCACAGGACTACATCCAGCATCTCTACGATCGTCTCCATGGGAGAATAGCAGCCTGCATTGCTGCGAAAGGTGGATATACACTGTACTAGTGCCGACATTGTGCATGCTCTGTTGCCTGTGTCTATGTGCCTGTGGTTCTGTCAGTGTGATCATGTGATGTATCTGACCCCAGGAATGTGTCAATAATGTTTCCCCTTCCTGGGACAATGAATTCACGGTGTTCTTATTTCAATTTCCAGGAGTGTAGTTGGGGTCATTCCCGTTTCCATGAAAGGTCCTAGGAAATCTATTCACTACTGGCCATTAAAATTGCTACACCACAAAGATGACATGCTACAGACGCGAAATTTAACCGACAGGAAGAAGATGCTGTGATATGCAAATGATAAGCTCTTCAGAGCATTCACACAAGGTCGGCGCCCGTGGTGACACTTACAACGTGCTGACATTAGGAAAGTTTCCAACCGATTTCTCATACAGAAATAGCAGTTGACCAGCGTTGCCTGGTGAAACGTTGTTGTGATGCCTCGTGTAAGGAGGTGAAATGCGTGCCATCACGTTTACGACACTTATAAAGGTCGGATTGTAGCCTACCGCGATTGCGGTTTATCGTATCGCGACATTGCTGCTCGCGTTGGTCGAGATCCAATATTAGCAGAATATGGAATCGGTGGGTTCAGGAGGATAATACGGAACGCCGTGCTGTATCCCAACGGCCTCGTATCACTAGCAGTCGAGATGACAGGCATCTTATCCGCATGGCTGTAACGGATCGTGCAACCACGTCTCGATCCCTGACTCAATAGATGGGGACGTTTGCAAGACAACAACCATCTACACGAACAGTTCGACTACGTTTGCAGCAGCATGCGCTATCAGCTCGGAGACCATGGCTGCGGTTACCCTTGACGCTACATCACAGACAGGAGCGATTGCGATGGTGTCTTCTACGACGAACCTGGGTGCACGAATGGCAAAAGCTCATTTTTTCGGATGAATCCAGGTTCTGTTTACAGCATCATTATGGTCGCATCCGTGTTTGGCGACATCGCGGTGAACGTACAGTGGAAGCGTGTATTCTCCATCGAAATTCTGGCGCATCACCCTGTGGGGCGGCGGATAGAATTAATTGTTTAACTGTTGCATAAATGTTTGTTTGAATGGAGAAGCACTGCATTTCCCGTTATTTAGAATGTTATTTACGCTGTCTTTCGCCGTTCTCAACACTCGCTCTCTAACTACAATATTGGCAACCAGAAAGTGATTACACTGGGCAACAAAAAAAGAATTTTTTAAAAAAGTCTAGGGTTTTCCCGCTGAATTAGACTAATTTTGATGCCCTGAGTCCGAAAATGACCTTGGTTTTGTTCTATCAAGTCAGGATTTTTTGCTACAGAAATGTTTAAAAATCGATTTTTCGTAAAAAACAAATTTCTTTGTATCATCTGCTGAGAAACCCCGGAAGATTTTTTCCGTTTTCCTCAAGAAATAAAAGTCAACGTATGCAAATTCATTAAGTTTTTATTTACTCCATCAAATTAAATAAGCATATTTATCATAATATTAGTATAACAATGAGCGTTACGTGACACAAAAGTTCAGAGTTCACGGCATGAATCGGCGTTTCTTCGATTCCCGTTTGTGAGCAGCTGCTGGGTTGTCTCTCTTCAGCATCCAGCAGTAGTCCGCCATCATGACTGCGTCCCACCTCCCCTGGTATCTATCCTCCATTTGGCGCATGTCCTGATGGAACCTTTCTCCCTGCTCGTCGCTCATCGCCCCAAGGTTTTCAGGAAATTTCTCCATGTGTGAGTACAGGAAGTGCATCTTTATACTCATCAAACACCCGAGCTTTTGAAAGGCCTCTATCATGCTGCTGATGAGTCTGGCGTGGTTTTCTGCCTTCGTGTTCCCCAGGAAGTTGTTCACCACCTGCAGAAACGATTTCCACGCGGCGCACTCTAACGTGTTCATGGAGTTTTCGAACTCTGTGTCCTTTATGAGCTGCCGTATCTGTGGCCCATCGAAAATGCCGGCCTTCAGCTTCTCAATGGTCAGTCGCGGAAAGGCTCGGCACAGGTAGTGGAAGCACCTCCCATCCTTGTCCAGAGCACGCGTGAACTGTTTCATTAACCCAAGCTTCATGTGTAGCGGTGGGATCAATATCTTCTCCCGGTCAACAAGAGGTTCGTTTATGATGTTTCTCGCACCAGGTACTAACTGCTCTCGTGGCGGCCACACTTTCTTTACATAGTGCTGGGCTCTGTCTCGACTGTCCCACATACACATAAAGCATGGGAATTTCGTGAACCCGGACTGCTGACCAAGTAGAAAGTTCACCATCTTGAAGTCGACGCAGATGATCCATTGGTGCTGCTCATATTGGATTTTGTCGAGCACGTACTTCACTGCTTGATATTTCTCTACGAGAGTTGTGGAGTGAGCAAGAGGGATTGAGGCGAACTCGTTCCCGTTGTGGAGGAGCACACACTTCAAAGAGCGCTTGCAGCTGTCAATATAGAGTCGCCAATCTCTCGGATCGTATGTAGGAGCCCCGAGTTTAACAAGAAGACCGGCGACATCTCGGCAGTACACTAGGTCTTCCTCCTGGCAGAAGTAGCTCATGTAGTCCTCATGCCTTCTACGAAAGAAAGTGATACGCGCGTCCTCGCCAAGTAGATTTTTCTCTTTGAGTCTGGAGGCCAACAGCTCGGATGAAGTCTTCGACAAGCTGAGATCCCGAACAAGACCATTAAGCTCACATTGTGAAAAGAGCAGCCAACCATCTTGTGCTTCATACTCCTCGTCTGCTATATATCCTCCCTCGTCTGCAGTGGTGGCCTCGTCGTCGATGTTAGGAAGCTCTGTGAACGCTGGTACAGGAATTTCTTCGCAGTGAGCAACTGGACGGCGGGCAGATGGAAGGTCGGGGTACTGGAGGCTGTACCGATTCTTCCGGTTGATGCCAGTAGTATTGATGGCGCAGAAGTAACAATCCGATGCATGGTCCCAGGGCTCCCTCCAAACCATCGGAATCCCAAACTTCAGTGAAGTTTTCGTGCCCTTCGTCCACCGCCGGAGGTATTCCACGCACTTCTTGCAGACCGTGTGCGGTGCCCAGGGCTTATCTTGGTCACCCAGCTTGACTTGAAAGTGAGCCTGGTAGGCGTTCTTCACAAATCCCGTGATGTTCTTCCTGTCCACTGAAAGCGTGTATTCTCCGCAGATGTAGCAGAAAACGTCTGGATTATTCATGCATGAACGTCGCGCAGAAGCCATATCAATCTGAAATAGTAATAGAAATATGCAGTTGACTGTCAGACAATAAAAATTAGAATAAATTTTATACTATAGTAAGAAAAAAAGGCATCTATTGGAATGATTAACTGTTACAATCTTAAAGGCTTCTTTTGTTTTCATATGTCCTGAATAATCCCCTTAAAACCCCTAATATTAGCATATTGAAGCCTATAAAAAGGCTTACATTTCAGGGAAAAATTATCATGTAGGCCTATGGCTGTATCTCAAAAAGTTGACCTGATAGAGCAAAATCAATGTGATATTCGGACTCAGAACACCAAAATTAGTCTAAATCAGCTGAGAAACCCATGACGTTTTTTTGGTTGTTGCCCAGTGTTATCAAAACGTGAAGCCTGTAATTAGAATTCCTAGTGCCCACTTCATCTGAGAATACACTTATAGTTACAACTCATAGCTCTGAGGAATTTGGAGATTGTCCGGGATTTATAATCAAAAACGATTATCTAAAATAGTTGAGTATATTCTGAAAGTCACATATGTAAAACAAAAGAATCCACACAACCTAACTAACAGAGCAGTTCAGAGTCTAATGCGCTGATGCAACTATAAATGTCCAAATTAAATGTTTAAATGAATGATCACCATAATTTGATGATTAGGTTCATCAAACGCCACGCTAAATAATGGTAGAATGTTTGTCCCGCGACGGCACGTGAAAATACGACAATACGCAAACTGAAGATCGATAATTAAAGTCAACCCAGAATTAACACTTCACTCGTAAATGATTTCATGGTTACGCGTATCTCGAGTAACTTAGTACGGCATCCGAGGCTGTTTGTAGCAATGATACCGACGCGGCGCCACTCCCGACACATATGGCGTGCTATTCAGCGTCTGGAGAGAACTGGGGCCTTGCTTCCTCGCGCGGCGTTCTTATAAAGCCGCGGTGCGGACGGCTAAGGGAACGCCTGATCAAATCTGCTCTCCCGACTAGCCGCTGGGCTAGTAATGCACCACATTCAGTTACCGAATAAATCATAGCTTCTTTTGGTGATGGCCGATGAAGCTCTCAATTTAAATGTGCATTCCACACACAGGTAAGTAATCATAATAAAATTTTGAAGTGGCTAAGTTAAATATTTTGGGCGAGAGAATTAATTTAATTACACTGCACGCAGTAGACGAGCTCTGAACTGGCCCTTCAGAGATACGCTATCGCTATAGTTTTATAGGTATTCAAATGAAACTTCTCACATCCTTATGGTGTTAGCGGATCTCCACCCTACTTAAATATAAACATCCTAGCCTTATTTATTAGCCTTCTTAATCTATCTTGCTTCCTTAAGTTTTGAGACGAAAACCAGAAAATCATGAATTTCCACAAAAATCTTAATTTGTGAGATCCAGAAGACTGTTTTTATTAAATAATTATGAAAAATGAATCTAATTATAAATTTTTAACTCTCTAGCTCTTTTCTGTTGCGCCAATGATTTTTACAGAAAAACGTCCAAATTTCGAAAATGGCTAAAGTTGTCGAACTGATATTCAACACCACACATTAATTTAGTATTACTCCTGACATGCTAGAAATGTTTTAGGTTATTTGGTTGATTTTTAATGTATTGCACAACATTTATGACGTCAGAGCTAGTTACAGCGGACTGGCTGGCACACAATGGAAAGACTGATGTGAATTTACTACAGCGTGAGTAGGCTGCTTCCCTACATCACCCTCTATTTAAATTTTTTGTTTTTGAATGTTAATGAACGAAAAAATATTTAATTACAAAAAGGGAAGCAAGGGTACAGTTTAACTCCCTATGAAAAATTAAAATTGAATTGTAAACATATATAAATATTAAAAGAGAACTGATTACCTACATTAATTATTTAAATTGCGGGCATGTTCACTGCCTCTTAAGCAACATCATTCCTCAAAATTTAAGCAATGTCAATGAAACATTTTGGCATACATATTGCCTTAAACAAACAAACACATAAAAATATGTAAAATTATGAAAATCTTAAATCCATTAAATACATTTTTACATACACAAATTCAGAGAAAATATAACATGATACATAAACAGATGATTATCTCTTAGCATTCTTTTCTAAACCTGAAAGAGAATTTTACAAATCATTTTAACACACGTGGTTGTAGCCGCTTTCCTGGCGTCCTACACTTCCATTCACAAGGGTCTTGGAGGGGAAGTTGCTATGGTGTGCGTCCTTCACGTTCACTCTAAATTACATGGGGAAAGGGGAGGGGTCACTGTGAGTTGTGTCCAAGTCATTCCACGCTTTCACGCAGCTACCAGGCTGCCATTATCTGGTTTGTCCTGTAGAACAAACAAATAGAGTGCCTCAGACTCTGTTCACTTAACATCTAAGGGTGGGTCACAATGAAATGGGGATATATACATTTTATCCTTCAATATGTTGCTGGAACAAAGTTAACAGACCTTTTTCAATTTTACTCTTGTGGTTACTTAACTGTAAACAAATGGCTCAAAACACCGTTAGTCACGTACTAGAGAAAATTTATGCTCAAGGCATACAATCATAAATCCTATTTAATCTGAATTTATTATTTCTGGGTCGGAACACTGAACCAATGCTCGGTACATTCCTGATACATTTGTATTTTATTCACTTAGCTGACATATCTTTGATTACCTTATTCTTAGAGATAGTATGAGTATATTTGTTTAATAGTTGTTTTCTCAGCTTCTTTGTACATGTGAGTAACTTTTGGTAATAGTACAGTTCTGAGTGTTAAAAACACACTACGTTTAGTTGACTACAAAATCCACTTATTGGTCCTCTGCTGCTGTGTCAGTTCCACATCTGCAATTAGTTACTTACTTACTTTGAAGTGTATTTATGCTGAGCTAAAAATAATGTTTCACGTCTGTCATTATGTTATTCAATTATGTTGCTAGTGTATGTACTTATTTAACACTCACTCTATTAACATTTAAAGCATAGGATAGCACATTTATTTCATATCCATAGTGTATTGCAGCTGATCAGTTTGCTCACGTGGCAATCCATTTCCACTCGATCGGACGCTGACACCTCAGGTAGTCTCTCTTGACCTACCACTAAAATGCATCAAGTAATTATAGACGAGCGTAATGCTAAATTCCTTAAACCTATAGGACACCATGAGCTGCTCTGTCTCATCTAACATAAGGGTACCTATGGTTGCATTCACGCCTCCAACTCATAACCTCAGTACGTGTAGGTGTGTCCTGTCACACACTACACCAAAATGATGGCCAGCTCCAACCTTATAAATACTTCAGGGACGTGTCCTTCACGTCTCAACCACAAACACTGTTCAATTCTATTACACTGCCATTCCTTGCTACAAGAGGTAAGTTTATTCTTACAACTTGTCTGCGTATTTTTCATAACACTAAGCACTCTCTCTTACTATTTAGTAGTTAGCTCTAATGCGTACACTAGGTCTCATTGCCACTTCAGATCCGGCTTGTACACGAATTAGTATATCTTTTTAAATTACTGTTGTGGGACCATTTCCAATTAAACAACACTTTCTACTTATAATATTACCAGGGTTCTATACATAATTGTTACTCAAATACATTTATATCTTAATTACATCAAACTTCTCTGTTGTTTACGTCACTGTTAGGTTTGTCACATTAGGTATTTTTCTTCACTAATCGGTGGATAGAATGGTTCCAGAACTCATGGCTTGATAGCCATGACGGAAAATTTTAGTATTGGAAACAAGGGGTCGAAATTTTTGTAGATAGGAAAGATGAAGAATGAGTGAGACATGAAATGGAAAGAAGATGTCACACAGCTGGGACTGCACAGCTGCCACACTGTGTAGAGGTTACAGAACAACCTCCTCCCTACAGCATTCATTTGTTTAATGCTGGCTTGATAGTCATGCCGGAAGATTTAGTATTTGAGAGTAAGAGCCGAAATTTTGGTGGATAGGAAAGATGAAGAATGAGTGAGACCTGAAAAGGAAAGAAGATCTCACACAGCAGGGACTGCACAGCTGCCACACTGTGTAGAGGTTACAGAACAACCTCCTCCTTACAGCATTCATTGGTTTCAGAAATTTTCGTAATGGAAAGAAGGGGTCGAAATTTTAGGTGGATAGGAAAGATGAAGAATGAGTGAGACCTGAAATGGAAAGAAGATCTCACACAGCTGGGACTGCACAGCTGCCACACTGTGTAGAGATTACAGAACAACCTCCTCCCTACAGAATTCATTAGTTTATTATTGGCTTGATAACCATTCCGGAAAATTTAATGTGTTTGAGAGTAAGAGCCGAAATTTTGTTGGATAGGAAAGATGAAGAATGAGTGAGACCTGAAAAGGAAAGAAGATCTCACACAGCAGGGACTGCACAGCTGCCACACTGTGTAGAGGTTACAGAACAACCTCCTCCTTACAGCATTCATTGGTTTCAGAAATTTTCGTAATGGAAAGAAGTGGTCGAAATTTTAGGTGGATAGGAAAGATGAAGAATGAGTGAGACCTGAAACGGAAAGAAGATCTCACACAGCTGGGACTGCACAGCTGCCACACTGTGTAGAGGTTACAGAACAACCTCCTCCCTACAGAATTCATTAGTTTATTATTGGCTTGATAACCATACCGGAAAATTTAATGTGTTTGAGAGTAAGAGCCGAAATTTTGGTGGATAGGAAAGATGAAGAATGAGTGAGACCTGAAAAGGAAAGAAGATCTCACGCAGCTGGGACTGCACAGCTGCCACACTGTGTAGAGGTTACAGAACAACCTCCTCCCTACAGCATTCATTAGCTTCAGAAAATTTTCATATTGGAAAGAACGGGTCGAAATTTTTGTAGATAGGAAAGATGAAGAATGAGTGAGACCTGAAATGGGAAAGAAGATCTCACACAGCTGGGACTGCACAGCTGCCAGACTGTGTAAAGGTGACAGAACAACCTCCTCCCTACAGCATTCATTCATAACCTTTGACCACGCCACGTCGATCTGAAAATACCTTATGATGCCCTTTTAAGACCTGCCTCAGTTCTTCCTTCTGATAAGCTGAAATTTTATCGATTTCCTGCAATTTAGTTTCTATTTTATTCAAAATAATTGCTTCTTCTTCTTCTGTGTTTAGCTTACTGTTACTAAGATTAACACTTTCGTCCCAATATCACCTATTTTTCAGAACTCGTATAGGCAGCTCCCAAGTTTCATCATTAGTTATCAACAAAAGGTACCATAATTACTCCAGTTATCGGCAAGACCATTTTTAACTGGCTTCTTTCAAAGTCAACAACACTCTGATATTTCGACAAGAAATCTATGCCAATTAAAACCTCAATACTGAGATTGTTTATAATTAAACATGGGTGATCAATTAAATTACCATTAATGTTAAAGGGCAGCAAAGCTTCTTGCTTTACTGTTTTCGACACCTTGCCAGTAGCACCAATTATTCTTAGTCCTGATACCCTCATTACTGTAAGCTTGTCTTTACCAGGTAATGCATCAAAGAAGGACTGAGATATCGCACTCACTTCACTTCCACTGTCTAAGAGACAACGTACATTGATACCCAACACATTCACTATTATTAAAGGGTGGCTTATTCTAGGTTGTACAGGTGGTTCCTCAAACTCATCCAATAGTTCCTTTTGGATTTGTCTCCAACTAAAGTGATCGACATCTGTCTTCATTACATTTAGGTCACAGTGTGTAGGGGTTTCCTGAATTGCATTTTCAGCTGCCTTTTCCAGTCGGTCTATTAATTTCAAATCGAAACACCGCACGACTTCATTACATTTAGATTGCTGAACATAACCCAAATTACTGTAGTCTGGGCGATTCTGCGCCTCCAGACCGGGTTACAGCTAAACCACTTTTACTATTTTCGTCGGGTTCTTCTCCAGAGACAACTGGTCACAGCTACTTGGTTCATCGACCCCCAACAGGCTACCCTCTACATTCTCACTTACCTCCTGTCCTAAATCTATTAGTACAGTATCAACATCCTGCACTGGCACTTTAAATAAGAGCACATCATCCTCATCGTAAATATAAGCATGAATTTCTTCTGCTTCTTCACCTGAAAATTCAGTATTTTGTAGCTCCTCCCTATCGTTACACTGCTGTGCCTTCTCTTTCTCTTCCCACTTAGAAAGTGTCTTTAACACGGTATCTATCAGATACTGTGAGTGATCTAATATTTCTGTTGCATCCTTAGATGCTACCGACACTTCATCCACCAGTTCAGTTTGAGTATTCTGATTTGTCTTACAAATTCCCGTAACTACTGGCTTAGGAAAAGTAACCGCCTGGTGAGCGCCAGTGTCCTCATAGACGGGAACTAGTTTTCCTGCCTCGGCCTACTACTGTTTCCTTTATTTTCATTATAGTTAACTGCCACAGCATCACTTTCCGTACTGTTGTTTACATGCATAATTCTGTTTGGAACAAAATTATCATCACTTGGATGCCATTGTTGGTTCTGATAATCATTTCTCAAATTCCTACCTCTCTTAGGATGACGAACACCTACTGTTCTGATGTTTACATTGCCATTCTGCTCGTTCTTAAAATTACTACTATTGTTATTAGCATTTCTGTTGTTACGTGCTTGCTCCTCATTGGCAGCAACACGTTCTACACGTTCCAAATATTCAATGAAACGATCCAGATTGTCTCTAGGGGCAGATATAATTCTAGTTTGCCAACACCATGGCAGTTTGGCTTCAAGACCTAGTATAATCATTTCCGGTTTTAGCTTTTCGCCCAAATGTGACAAACGTAAGATCCATGACCTAGCAAACTCTTTAATAGATTCGTTGCCTGCGTTGAAGCGTTTTCCACTCCAAAATTCTCTCAACACCTCATTTTGCTTATTGCTAGACCAATACTCATTAATGAAAGCTGTTTTAAACTCCGCTAATGTTTTACACTTCAACATAACATCAGCTGACCAACGCATGGCGTCATCTGCTAAATGGGTTCTAATAAATGAGAGTTTCTCTCGTTCAGACCAAGTTGGTCAAATTACATCTTCAAATTCGTTCCAGAAATCTAGCGGGTGGATATTTTTATCTGGATCGATCCGCAAGAACTGCCGACACCCGATAAAAGCGGCGTTTGCAGCTACAACTTGTTGTATATTACCATTACCAGAAGTTACTGAAGCTACTTTACTCTCAATGTTAGCAATGTTAGTACTGATATTTTCTACTCTCATTTCAACATTATTTACTCTTTGCACAATATGAGTAGTGTCAGTTTTGATTGCATCTACTTCTGATTGACATATGTTTACTTTTATATTAACATCTTTAAACCTATCTGAGCACAGTTCAGATTCCGCCTCGATCTTTTCTGTTAACTTGTGCTCCAGCTTCGCATCTTCCATTTGGAAGTCTTTGCGAACCTCAGCAACTTCGGATTTTACTGTTTTATACATTTCAGAAAACTGTTGAGCAACCTTTTTCTTGATATCCTTATGATTGTAATCAATTTTATAATTCAAACTATCTAGATCCTCTTTCAACTTATTGCAACCAGCCTTGAAGGTATCGTCCATTACCTCCAATCGTTTATTAAAATTAGTTTGGCTGGCCATAATATCATACTTTAATTCAGCATTACTGCTTTTGACCTCAGTTATTTCAGACTTTAATTCAGCATTACTGCTTTTGACCTGTTCACTTATTTCAGACTTTAATTCAGCTGTCATTTTTGCATTACTGGCAGCTATTGCTTGCAATATAACATTTAAATCAACAGCCCCAGTATCTTTGGGTTGCTCACTAGCTGGTTTCTTTTCTCACTCAGGTGACGAAAAACTAGCTCCAACACCAGAATCATCAAAACTAAATGAAACCTCTGATTGATCAGTCATATCTAACTTATCCTTTTTAAACTCTACTATCTCTGATGACTGTTTCGTTTTTAACTCATCAGATAAACTATCACCCAATAAATTTACAATTTCTGCTTTACTACAGGAGTCTCTATTATTGAATCATTGCCCCTTTTTACACTACTGTCAGGAGACAATACTTCATATTTCACTTTAACATTACTACTTTCATGCATGTTTGCACTTGAACTGTTGTCTGGATTTACAGTTCCCTCATCAGACATAGGTTCTGATTTAAGTTTAACTTCAGTTTCTTTTGGCGGTTCCATCGCTGACAGTCTTTTAGTGCAGGTTAGTAAAATTTTTAACAGCTTACCACTTAACTTAGTTCCTTCTGCACGACGTATGGCGTTGCCGGCGCGGCGTACCAGGATTACTGATGCGACGTGGCACGTTGAACTAGAGACGGCACTCCGACGGCTGTTGTGTGTTTGCGTGGCCCGCAACTGCAGCCGCGGCTCCGGCTGCTCCGGCAGATAACTGCGGTGAAGCGAAACTGGCTTCTCTCGATGCCGGCAACGCCGCTAGACCCAGTGCCAGCTCTGTCAATCCAGAGGCGTTGTTAATCCAATTGCGTCGTCCACATACGCACGAAACACATTCACTGTTCTATGCTCAGTTGCGTGTCGCATTTCACTCGCGATTCCGAATAGTTAAAAATCACTTTCACTTTTACTCAGTTCATTTCCCGGCCGATGCACCATATGTGTGGCGGCGGATAGAATTAATTGTTTAACTGTTGCATAAATGTTTGTTTGAATGGAGAAGCACTGCATTTCCCGTTATTTAGAATGTTATTTATGCTGTCTTTCGCCGTTCTCAACACTGGCTCTCTAACTATAATATTGGCAACCAGAAAGTGATTAGCAAAACGTGAAGCCTGTAATTAGAATTCCTAGTGCCCACTTCATTTGAGAATACACTTATAGTTACAGCTCATAGCTCTGAGGAATTTGGAGAGTGTCCGGGATTTATAATCAAAAACGATTTTCTAAAATAGTTGAGTATATTCTGAAAGTCACAGATGAAAAACAAAAGAATCCACACAACCTAACTAACAGAGCAGTTCAGAGTCTAATGCGCTGATGCTACTATTAATGTCCAAATTAAATGTTTAAATGAATGATCGCCATAATTTGATGATTAGGTCCTTCAAACGCAACGCTAAATAATGGTAGAATGTTTGTCCCGCGACGGCACGTGAAAATACGACAATACGCAAACTGAAGATCGATAATTAAAGTCAACCCAGAATTAACACTTCACTCGCAAATGATTTCATGGTTACGCGTGTGGTGTCACCGCCAGACACCACACTTGCTAGGTGGTAGCTTAAATCGGCCGCGGTCCCATTTAGTACATGTCGGACCCGCGTGTCGCCACTGTGTGATCGCAGACCGAGCGCCACCACAAGGCAGGTCTCGAGATACGAAATAGCACTCGCCCCAGTTGTACGACGACTTTGCTAGCGACTACACTGACGAAGCCTTTCTCTCATTTGCCGAGAGACAGTTAGAATAGCCTTCAGCTAAGTCCATGGCTACGACCTAGCAAGGCGCCATTAGCCTTACATAGTTTGATAGTTATCGTATGAAATGTCTCATCCAGAATGTTGTAAACCACAAGGATAAATAAAAGTTAAGTATTCGAGGAGCTGCATACTTTTCTTATGAGAATTCACTACTTATCCTGTTCCAGAATTCACGCCCGTCTGCGTTAGATTTCGGCCTCCTCTATCTACGAGGTGTTGGCACATTTACCAACACATCATTGGCGACGAGGCAACGGAAAGGGTTTTGTTCTTTATAATTGCTTACACTTACTTGTGTCATGGCTTCGCCAGATGTACTGTCCGAATTTTATCGCTATCAGACTCTGCAGTCGCAGGCGTTATTGGATGCCATTGGACAGCTCGTCCAGGGTCAACGTGCCATTCAAACCGATGTGGCAGCTGCCGCTTCGCCGCTACCGCAGCTACAACTCGCAGTTGCTCCGCCTTTTAGGCCCTACGGCCCAGATGTAGAATCCTGGACGGAATGGTCACGCCAGTTTGGATTTCATCTCGCCGCCTACAGAATTCAAGGTAACGAGCGGCAGCCTCACTTATTGTCTTGTGTCGGCGTGCAAACGTACCGTGTGATAGTGAAATTGTTTCCCCGACGCGACATAGCAACTCTGTCCTACGAAGAAATTTTGTCGGCATTGGACGCCTATTTCAAAGAAACCGTTAATGTAGTTGCAAAAAGGTATACTTTCTTTCGTACAAAACGTACGGCCAGTCAAACTAATAGGGAGTGCCTTACTAGGGATTGTGCGTTTGAATGTGACTGTGGCCTTCCTTATTCAGATACAATGGTACGGGATGCAATTGCACAGAACGCTTCTGATGTTCGTATCGGGAGCAAATTTTGAAACTAGTTAATCCCTCCCTTCAACAAGTGATAGACATATTGGATAGGCAAGACACACTTGACTGTGCTCAGGAATCGTTTGAAACTTCGCCAGCCGTGTGTAACATTAACCGGCCGGCCGGGCGCGCTGCGCGGTCCGGTCAACTGCCCTCACGCACGTCTGCACAGCTGCCGCCACGCTCTAAACCAGGTGTGCCGCGCCAGCACACAAATGCAGTGAAATCATGCCCGCGGTGTGCAACCAGACATTCGCGTGAACATTGCCCGTCACGCCAAGCGCCTCCCTGGGTCACGTGCCGCTCCGGACCACATGATGTCGTCGCGCGTCGGGTACCCCGACGCAATGGAGGTCGACCCTTTGGCCCCTCCTGACTCTTTACGGGCGCATACACCGCATGTTGACGTGCACCCTGGAGTAGGTTTTCAGACGTTTCCTAGCTCCCCTCGGACCGAATGGCCAGGTGCGGGTGGCACAGCCTCGCCTGTTGTTAGGCTCCCCACCTCATCGCATACGTCAACATCGGGTCCTCCCCACGGCGGGCGGAAGCCTTATAACACGACCGTTCGCCGATTTGCGGTGGAGGAATGTGGTGTCACCGGCAGACACCACACTTGCTAGGTGGTAGCTTAAATCGGCCGCGGTCCCATTTAGTACATGTCGGGCCCGTGTGTTGCCAGTGTGTGATCGCAGACTGAGCGCCACCACAAGGCAGGTCTCGAGATACGAAATAGCACTCGCCCCAGTTGTACGACGACTTTGCTAGCGACTACACTGACGAAGCCTTTCTCTCATTTGCCGAGAGACAGTTAGAATAGCCTTCAGCTAAGTCCATGGCAACGACCTAGCAAGGTGCCATTAGCCTTACATAGTTTGAGAGTTATCGTATGAAATGTCTCATCCAGAATGTTGTAAACCACAAGGATAAATAAAAGTTAAGTATTCGAGGAGCTGCATACTTTTCTTATGAGAATTCACTACTTATCCTGTTCCAGAATTCACGCCCGTCTGCGTTAGATTTCGGCCTCCTCTATCTACAAGGTGTTGGCACATTTACCAACACATCAACGCGTATCTCGAGTAACTTAATAGGGCATCCGAGGCTGTTTGTAGCAATGATACCGACGCGACGCGACTCCCGACACATATGGCGTGCTGTTCAGCGTCTGGAGAGAACTGGGGCCTTGCTTCCTCGCGCAGCGTTCTTATATATAAAGCCGCGGTGCGGACGGCTAAGGGAACGCCTGATCTAATCGGCTCTATCGACTAGCCGCTGGGCTAGTAATGAACCACATTAAGTTACCGAATAAATCATAGCTTCTTTTGGTGATGGCCGATGAAGCTCTCAATTTAAATGTGCATTCCACACACAGGTAAGTAATCATAATAAAATTTTGAAGTGGCTAAATTAAATATTTTGGGCGAGAGAATTAATTTAATTACACTGCACGCAGTAGACGAGCTCTGAACTGGCCCTTCAGAGATACGCTATCGCTATAGTTTTATAGGTATTCAAATGAAGCTTCTCACATCCTTATGGTGATAGCGGATCTCCATCACACTTAAATATAAACATCCTAGCCTTATTTATTAGCCTACTTAATCTATCTTGCTTCCTTAAGTTTTAAGACGAAAATCAGAAAATCATGAATTTCCACAAAAATCTTAATTTGTGAGATCCAGAAGACTGTTTTTATTAAATAATTATGAAAAATGAATCTAATTATAAATTTTTAACTCTCTAGCTCTTTTCTGTTGCGCCAATGATTTTTACAGAAAAACGTCCAAATTTCGAAAATGGCTAAAGTTATCGAACTGATATTCAACACCACACATTAATTTAGTATTACTCCTGACATGCTAGAAATGTTTTAGGTTATTTGCTTGATTTTTAATGTAATGCTCAACATTTATGACGTCAGAGCTAGTTACAGCGGACTGGCTGGCACACAATGGAAAGACTGATGTGAATTTACTACAGCGTGAGTAGGCTGCTTCCCAACAACCTGACGTGATGGTACGATGTCCCATTGGTTACACGTCTCGGTCATCCCCTGTTCGCATAGGCGGCACTCTGTATAGTGGACGTTACGTTTCAGATGTGTTACGACCCGTGGCTCTACCCTTCATTCGATCCCTGCGAAACCCTACATTTCAGCATGATAACGCACGACCGCATGTTGCAGGTCCTGTACGGGCCTTTCTCGATACAGCAAATGTTCGACTGCTGCCCTGGCCAGCACATTCTCCAGATCTCTAACCAACTGAAAACGTCTGGTCAATGTTGGAAGAGCAACTGGCTCGTCACAATACGCCACTAACTACTCTTGATGAACTGTGGTATCGTGTTGAAGCTGCATGGGCAGCTGTACCTGTACACGCCATCCAAGCTCTGTTTGACTCAATGCCCAGGCGTATCAAGGCCCTTATTACGGCCAGAGGTGGTTGTTCTGGGTACTGATTTCTCAGGATCTATGCACCCAAATTGCGTGAAAATGTAATCACATGTCAGTTCTAGTATAACATATTTGTCCAATGAATACCCGTTTATCATCTGCATTTCTTCTTGGTGTAGCAATGTTAATGGCCAGTAGTGTAATTATAGGCATATATCGTTGACGTTAAGCTGTTTGGGAATTAGGGAACATTTTATGCCTATGAATTATCAGGTTTTAGAGAATGAGAATATCCTCTATGAAAACCAACATGGATACTGTTCCGGCGTAACAACGAACGTCGTCGCGAGGATGAAGAACGCAAGAGCAGAGAAGGCTGTGAGACGACGTTAGCCAAAAGCCGGCTGACTAGGGACGTACGGCAGGAGCGGCCTCTATACGAAGAGAATGTAAGCGCCGTTCCTGCTAGCCTTGATTCACAGTAGAAGACGGACACTAGTAGAGAGACCCAGATGAGCAGTGATATTAAAGATAGCAGTTACAGATGAGCGAGTGTGAATGCTTAGATGGACATTATACTGGGCGATCAAAAAGTCAGTATAAATTTGAAAACTTAATAAACCACGGAATAATGTAGATAGAGAGGTAAAAATTGACACATGACACACGTGCTTGGAATGACATGGGGTTCTATTGGAACTAAAAAAAAAACAAAAGTTCACAAAATGTCCAAAACATGCGCGTCGTTTGGTGATGATCGTGTGCTCAGCCGCCACTTTCGTCATGTTTGGCGTCCCAGGTCCCAAGACCTCAGTCCGTGCGATTATTGGCTTTGGGGTTACCTGAAGTCGCAAGTGTATAGTGATCGACCGACATCTCTAGGGATCCTGAAAGACAACATCCGACGCCAATGCCTCACCATAACTCCGGACATGCTTAACAGTGCTGTTCACAACATTATTCCTCGTCTACAGCAATTGTTGATGAATGACGGTGGACATATTGAGCATTTCCTTTAAAGAACATCATCTTTGCTTTGTCTTACTTTGTTATGCTAATTATTGCTGTTCTGATCAGATGAAGCGCCATCTGTCGGACATTGTTTGAACTTTTGTATTATTTTGGTTCTAATATGACCCCATGTCATTCCAAGCATGTGTGTCAACTTGTACCTCTCTATCTACATTATTGCGTGATTTATTCAGTTTTCAAATTTACACTGACTTTTTGATCACCCGATGTATAGTGAAGGAAACTGACCGTTTGCATGTAATTCCAAAGTTAGGTATTGTCAGTCTTCTTTATTTTCATGAAATCTATTAATGTGATTTGCTTGAATTGTTGTATAGCTATCCGAGAAAGCACGATCCTTTAGGCACCCTATGAGAGACGAGTGGGCAGAACCCCACAGATTCTGCAAACAAAGCTCTTGAGAAACGCAGGTCGCTCTGTTCCTCCATGAGATCCGGCAACTGCGCACTGATTGACGACGTGTTCCTTGAGTTCATGAGGACCTTCGAAACCGTCTAGCAGTGCCGTTTCGTGAAATAATTAAGAACTTACCGAGTATCGAACAAGCTTTGCGACTGGATTCAAGGATTCCTTGGAGACAGAAATCACCCCGTCGCTCTTAATGGAACGTAATCGACGGATGTAAAGTTAATTTTCGGAGTACCGCAAGGAAGTGTGATAGGATCGTCATAGTTTACAGTGTGTATAAATGATGTGGCAGAATACGTCGGAACCTCTTTAGGACTGTTAGCAGATGCCCAGATGATTGGCTACTGAGTATTAACGGATGGTGCAGGCTCTGGTAGTTTACCTCGAACGTAAATAACTAACGTATTGCACATACATCTCAAATCAAATGCATCAGTACACAACTACACCGTTGGCGACAAATTTCTGGAAAGAGCATCTACCGTAAAATACCTAGGAGTATCAATCCAGAGCAGTATTAAGTGAAATGATATAAAACAAAGAGGAAAAGCAGATTCCAGACCCAGATTGATAGGAAGAATATTAAGGAAATGTAACTCATCCACGAAGGACGTGGCACACAAGGCGCTTATCCAGCCGATTCTTTAGCATAATTCATCAATCTGGAATCCTTATCAGGTAGAGCCGACAGGAGAGGGAGGAGGTCAGAGGAAGAGAGCAGCGTTACGTCACGGGATCATTAGTCGGAGAGAGAACGTCGCAGTGATGCTCAACAAACTCAACTGCCAGACGCTACAGGGAGGCGTTGTGCATCATGGAACGGTGCACTGTTGAAATTTCGAGACTAAAATTTCCTAGAAGAGTCGGACAACATATTACTTCCTCCTACATACCTCTCGCGAAATGATGATTTTAAAATTCGAGAACAAATTTTATTGACCTTAAAATTTGTATCAGCTATCAAACAATTTGGTACATACAGAAAACTAAGCACCACAGATGTCAGCATTCACAACTCAACATGTCACCCAAACTAACACAAAATGGCGTATATCTTGCTACAAGATATGCAAGAAGTTCTCATGATTCCACAGTTCAAGAAAATGAAATCATTGTACTTAAAACGGTTGCTTATAATAATGTCTATATTTCTGTAATAACAGATAAACTGCACAAAAAAGCCACAACCCTACACAATAATCCATACATAACTCGGTCCCAAATAAACTAACCTCCCACGGGAGCCAAACCCAAAATTAATGTTATGCCTTTCATAACCAAACTGTCTTACGAAATGGCCAAGTCATAAAAAAACAAAGATATTACAGTCAGATTCTCTGTTGAAAGTATATTACAATAAATGGGTATTCATGGTGTATACCTTTCCAAGCCCCCTTATAGTAAATCTTGAATATGCAAGCTCAAATGTGACTCATACCTAAAATTCTACAATGGTGGAACAGACAGAGATAATGAGATGAGATACACAGAGCACCTTGATGCATTGAGACTTCTTTACTTAATTCTGTATTTGCAGCCCACACTGTTAAATTAAAGCATACAGTGAGAATCTTTGAGAACAACACGCAGCTATTACACTTAGCTAGAAAAGAACCAGCTGTGAATCCTTCAGAAGAAATAGAAATAAACACACGAAAAACCCACCCTCGTCGCCGAGATCGCTAACGCTTACTCTTGCCGTGATGCTTGACCCGTGGAGAAGGTGGTTTGAATCCTGGTGGTGGAATAAAATTTTCACTACCAGTATTTAGACGGAAAGGGGAGGAGAGGTGGTGGCGTGAAGTTTCTGGTTACCAGACTGTGCCGGTGTTCTGGTTTAAAAGGCAGACCTCGCCACAGTGTCTCATGAAGTGAGAGCACGTGACTGTCGATGATGATCTGCCTATCGGATGGGGACGTTAGGCTGGGCGGCCCCCATGTGCTACTCGCGACGAGTACATTAGTACCAACACCGAAGTTTCGCCCTGTCCCTTCTCCTACCACCACAACCACCCCTCCGCCATCTCAAACATTACGCTCCCCTCCCAACACAACACATACATGCAGTAGTACAGAAACTTAAATGGGGCATGTTTCAAGTAAATGATCAAAAATATAAAAATCACAAAAAATCTCACTTGACGGTACCCATGAACTGCCTACCGAGTCCGCTAATACTCATTTTCTGAAACATTTCCAGATAGTACCTAGCACACTCCAATATTAAGTTCTTCCAATTATAGACAGATGAGTAACAAATCTTAAAATACTGTATGCATGTACTATAGGCCGTAAGTTTTACGGCAGTAAATATTAATAAAATTATCGTTCTATTGTAAGAACTCTTCAACTAGCGTATGCAAATTTTACAGACTTTCTTGTTCTCAAGTATTTCTGTACCGTTATGTAAGACGAGTCTGTAGTGCCGTAGCTCAATATATCCCACTTATTTTGCAGTGCTTGGCCCCCACCGTTTAATATTCAACATATTTTTAATTTGATGTAACTGTAATACTTAACATGTGTTTTCACTAAAGCATACAAGCCCTAAATGATGAACTTTATCAGTTCGAAACAAGAAACGACAATTTTTAGTAAAGTAAATCAAAATTGATTTATGACTGATCCCTGCCATACATAATCAGCTTTGCATCTGGCTGGAAAGAATATATGTGCAAACAAACTGGTAATAGGTTTCACACTTCTGCTGATTTTAACATCCAATAGGAGTTACAGAACGAAGAGCAAATGATGTACTTCAAGTTCTCTTTCCATCAGTCAGTTGATAAGCTATGTCAGTTTTTAAAGGGCCGTTTTAGAAAATACATTTAAAAAGAAACGTTTCGCAGTGAAAAATGGTTTTCGCTTCAAGCAACATTGTGTAAGGTCAGAACCTGTAGGCGTTCGGGCGGAATCGTCACATCTGTGAAAGTTTTTCCTCAAGTTCCACCTCTCTCTAATTGGTATAAGATCTAAACTTTTTATTGCTGGCTAACGAGAAAATCTTACATTTTGTTAAAAGTGTCAACAGCCACGCTGTTATCTCGGAGAGAGAATAAGTCGCTCTCGTAAAAGCCACTAAATGTATTTTATAACACACACGTATTCAGACCAAAACTTTGAGTCATGTTTATGCATATAAATGACTGCACTGGTAAAATCATACTGCGAATACGTATTGAAGCACTGTGCTTCATCGGCAGAAATACCCGTGCGGAACATGCGATTTACAGACATAAGATAATTTCACATCTCCAGACCAGTTTCATTAAAACAGTGTAGTACTAAACGTAAATAATAAGTATGTACCTATCATATGACCAAATAAATCTAATCTTAATATTAACAGGTCTTAGAAACTGCCCCAGGTACTTAAAAAATTATATTTGTTCATATTTTATGACTAGATCTTGTGAGATACACTGTACTGAACTGCAGCTTTATTTTTTATGTGAATCAACTGCATATTTAATTTAACGTACAATGATAACGAGCAGTTTTTAACAGTCAGAACGTTTGAATTGTTCTATTAATCGGTATACAACTTTTCTGAAAATCGTAGTTCTGGACATACTGACAGATTGTTTGAACGAAAAACTGAGCAGAAAATAAACACTTCAAAATTTTCCCTGAATAGTTAAATAACTTTAGCTATGGTATATAGTCGAGTAATTGCTAGAGACATATATATTCCCTTTCAGAACTCACAAAAGGTCTCCCATACCTTCATTCAAATTAAATAGTTTCTTCAGGCAAATAATGACATACTTCCGTATACATTATGACAATTATTGAACTATATGAAAAAACGTAAATTAGTTAAAAACTACGGCGTGCACACACTTTATTCAGTATGTAAAAGTCAGTACAGGTATTCAGATTTACGTTATGACATGTTCGACAAGGCTGCCATCATTGGCGATGATGTGTCGTAGACGAATAGCAAAATTCTGCATGACCCGCTGAAATGTCGGAACATAAATGCAGACGATGACCTCCTGAATGACTGTTTTCAGCTCAGCAATGGTTTTGGTGTCGTTGCTTTACACCTTGTCTTTAATTGAGCCCCACAAAAAGGAATATCATGTGTTCAGATCCGGAGACTATGGCGGCCAACCGAGGCCTATGTCAGTGGCCTCTGGGTACCACAGAGTCAGAATGTGGTCCGCGAAGTGCCCCTTGAGGACATCGATTACAGTCTTGCTTCGGTGGGGAGGAGCTCCGTCTTGCAAGAACCACACCTTGTCGAAATCAGGGTCACTTTGCATAATGGGGGTGAAATCATCTCCCAAAACCTTTACGTACATTTCGGTTGTCGCTGTGCCACCAAGAAATATCGCGCCGATTATTCCGCGACTAGACACTGCGCACCACACAGTCACCCGTTGAGGGTGAAGGGACTTTTCGAGCGCGCAATACGGATTTTCAGTCCCCCATATATGCAAACTTTGCTTATTGACGAACCCATCCAAATGAAAGGGGGCTTCGTCGCTAAACCGACCCTTCATGCATATACCAATTCCATTCATGCCCCGCAGCCAACAGTGCAGTTTGAACGTCCTAAAGCAAACTGTTCAGAAGTTATAATGATTTTGTTTCATATAGTTCAATAACTGTCACCCTGTAAGTATATGTACTGCAGATAACGAGAAAAGTAGTTACCCCCACGTGTTTCGATTTTCTTCTTTTGCGTTTTCCCGTTTCTCTTATGGGATCGGAATTATTACATGAGTTTTTTCTTTGTTATTGGTAGCTGATGGCCAGATGCTGACACCGTCTTCGGAACAGAATTTCTTAATCCCATCTGTCTACTTGTAGAGTAATGTCACGGTCAAGTGTGAGAACGTTTTACCAGAGAATAGGAAGCCATTTTGACTTTTTTTCGACTGTGACTGTCTCAAGAAATATGTAAAGGTTTTTTAAATTACCGCTACCAGTCACAAACTTTGTTAACTATTGTATTACTTATTTACTAAGCGACATGTTTCGAGGGAATACCTCACTTACAAGCTAAATGGCAATACAAAAACAATTTTACAATAATGTGAAGCTGATGTTGCATAGTCTTTTCATTATTGCTGTGGTTATCCTGTGGAAGAAGCCACGCCAGAAGAACAAAGTGAATGACCGTTACAAAACATTTCCATGTAAACATCAGTCCGGCCTCCCTTTTACCAATTTCTTTTTCGCTCTACGCTTTATTCAAATTTGTGTCTATGTCGTGGTGAAATGTCCGTTTGCAACAATAAGGTAGAAGGTAGGGACCTATAATGACAATTGATTGTGCACAACTACTCTATTAGCAGCCAAAAGGTAGTGGCTTTCGACTGGGAACCGCAAACGTTTAATGACAAGACGACAAGTCAATGGAATCCAACACTGGAAAACGTGTGTGGTGTCTCATAAAAAACGTAACTGCGCCTGAACAGGCCGTGGAGGTCCAACGGTACCGACCGGCCGAGGTGTCATCCTCAGTCCACAAGCATCTCTAGATGCGGATACGGACTGGCATTTGGTCAGCACACCGCACTCCCGCCCGCATGACAGTTCACGAGACCAGTCTGGTGTGTCATACACGGCATCGGTGACAGTATACTTGTCATGTGATAGCAAACTCTTATCGACGCACCTAATTTGAACCATTGTAACATGTGCCTCCTGCCCGATATAGGTGTTCCTATGAATGAAAATGTGATCACTCCCAAAGAAACGTGATAATAATTTGTCACATCAGCTGCAACAAATGGACACAACAGTTTCACAGTCACAGCTTATCTGTGCTGTGTCAAAATACATGTTTTTGACGTTTCTGATTTTGCGTTCCGTTTCGGATGTCTTGTCTCATGAATTTCTTTGTTTTAACATAGTTCACACCAGTTAAATTGTTGTTTTTTCATTTCTGCGAGACGTCTATATGGTGTCTCCCCTGCTTTCACTGTTCGTCACATTTACTTGTGACAGTAATGTATTATTAGCACATTACCCATATTGTACACACATCAAACAAAGTTTTGCTCCATCCCGATTCCCAAAACTCCTGAAGACAGACGTTGACTGTGGATATTGCATAACAGACAAAGTCCCTTTCACTGTTCAGAGATGTCACTAAACGCACCCAAAGATGTAAACAGCCATGCATGAGCAGCGAGTATTAGACGGAGGGTGTCAGACAGCCGAACAGTTCCAGTCATTCCACCAGGAAGGAGGTAGACGGCTCTTGTTGTCTGTAGTTCAACCATGTCGAGACGGTTCGACGGCGTCCGCATTGTTACTTTGTGCCAGGAAGGGCTCGCAACAAAGGGAGGGGTCCAGGCGTCTCAGAATGAACCAAAGCGACATTGTTCGGTCATGGAGGAGATACAGAGAGACAGGAACTATCCGTCACATGCCTCGCTCTGGCCGTCCAGGGGGTACTACTGCAGTGGATGACCACTACCTACGCATCATGGCTCGGAGGAACCCTGACAGCAACGCCACCATGTTGAATAATGCTTTGTGTGCAGACACAGGACGTCGTGTTACGACTCAAACTGTGTGCAATGGGCTCATGATGCGAAATTCACTGCTCAGTTCCATGGCGAGGTCCATCTTTCCAACCACGACACCAGTCAGCGCGGTACAAAAACAAGCCAAATGGAACACTCAGGATTGGCATCACGTTCTCTTCAACTAAGAGTGTCGCTTATGCCTTCAACCAGATAATCGTCGGAGACGCGTTTGGAGGCAAGCCGGTCAGGCTGAAAGCCTTAGACACACTATCCAGCGAGTGCAGCGAGGTAGAGGTTCCCTTACGTTTTGGGGTGGCATTATTTGGGGCGGACATACGCCGTTGGTGGTCGTGGAAGGCGCCGTAAAGGTTGTACAATACGTGTATGTCAACCTCTGACCGTCAGCGCAACCATATCGGCTACATATTGGCGGGGCATTCGTCTTTATGGACGACAATTCGCGCCTCGATCGTGCACATCGGATCTACCCTGAATCGCCGTTGAGGAGTGGGACAATCTGGACCAACAGTGTCTTGATGAACTTGTGGATAGTATGCCATGACGAATACAGGCATGCATAAATGCAAGAGGATGTGCTACAGAGCGTTAGAGGTAGCGATGTGTAAAGCCATCTGGACCCCCACCACTGATGGTCTCGCTCTTTGGTGGTACAACATGCAATATGTGGTTTTCATGAGCAATAAAATGGGCAGAAATGATGTTTATGTTGATCTATATTCCAATTTTCTGTACAGGTTCCGGGCCTTTCGGAACCGAGGTGATGCAAAACATTTTTTGATATATGTACAACCAATGTATAGAATGACAAGTGTTAAAACTACAGAAACAAACATTTCAATGACCGGCCGACAGTTCATTATGTTGTAAAAAAAATGGCGTTAGAGAATTCTGAACACGGTGTGCCAGGAGGGCTGCCCAACACCATGATCACTTACCTACGACACCATCGCTATTTCAGATTGCTCTTTATTGCATTTCTTGTTCTTGGACCATTCACTATTTCCATTTTGCCTTTCTTTTTCACTGTTCAGTATATCTTATCCCTGAAACTTCCTGGCTGATTAAAACTGTGTGCCGGACAGAGACTCGAATTCGCGACCTTTGCCTTTCGCGGGAAAGTGCTCTAATATCTGAGCAACCCAAGCGCGACTCATGACCCGTCCTCAGAGCTCCAATTCCGTTTGTATCTCGTCTCCTACCTACAAACTTCACAGAAGCTCTCCTTCGTTTCTTACAGGACCATCACTCCTGGCAGGAAGGTAATTGCGGAGACATGGCTTAGCAACAGCCTGTGGGGTGTTTCCAGAATGAAATTTTCACTCTACGCTGGAGTGTGCGCTGATATAAAACTTCCTGACAGATTAAAACTGTGTGCCGGACCGCGAGTCGAACTCGGGACCTAGTTCGAGTCGCGGTCCAGCACATAGTGTTAATCTGCCGGGAAGTTTCATATCAGCGCACACTCCGCTGCAGAGTGAAAATTTCATTCTCATACCTTCTTCCTATTTTCATGGTTGATCTACGTTCAATTTTTAACAGGCTATCCACTGGGCCATCTTGCCACTAAATCTATGGGGGGGGGATACGATGGGGAGTTTCCCTTGTTAGTTACCTTACTGACTTTCTCATAGGGTCTGTACTGGATAGTTAAACGTAGCAGCACCTTCAGGAAATTATTCGAGCTTAGGTGTAAAATCCAGTGTGATTCCCATCTATTACTGCATTGGATTTTGTCAGAATATCATGAAAATTGTCTTTACATTTGACCAGTAATTATTGATATAAATAACTCAACTGCCGAGGTCATTAGTCCCCTAGAACTTAGAACTAGTTAAACCTAACTAACCTAAGGACATTACAAACATCCATGCCCGAGGCAGGATTCGAACCTGCGACCGTAGCGGTCTTGCGGTTCCAGACTGCAGCGCCTTTAACCGCACGGCCACTTCGGCCGGCAGTAATTATTGAAAGTGATACTACTATTTGCTGTCAGTCTTAGTTGCTGGTGCTTGTTGTATAGATTAGAGAATTTGTTGTTGCAATTAGTTATTTCTGAAGCTGAATTCGCCGAAGTGTATTAGGCACATTAGCTTATTGCAAGTTATTCATTTTGATCCTTTTAGTATAGATGCGTTTTTTTCATGTTAATACAGAGGAGAGGAAACTACGCATTTTGTCACAAACTAAAACGTATTGAACATATGATAGATTTTCTCTGCTAAATATTACCACACAAATGTAACTTCTGAGCTGAACATTATCATAACTATAAATCAAAATAACTGGTAAAATGGACAAGACCTGTCATAAGCTGTGTCACGCAACACAGTATGTGATTTTTATCGGCACCAGTTTAAGCACTTTGGAATTTGATGATTACATATGCATACGGTTTTACATAATTACATTTTACATATTAGAGCTTAGTAAAAATACATATTAGGTCAGTTTGTTGTGCTGCAGTGTTCGCTGTTTCGTGGGCGAGTATTTTGTACCTTATGTGTTTTTTCATTGAATGGAATGTATAAGCAGAAAAAGTAATATGTAAGATTACTGATGCCATCTTCTATATGATTAGTGAAGCCGGTGCAGATCCTCAGAACAAATATCATATCCATCTTTACTCCACTTTTTTGGAAATAAATTTTCCTATGCTGTCCCCTTGTACCAAACGACTTTATCATCAGACAGAAATCCGTATGTTGTCAATAAGCGTAAAGTGGTATTCTGATACGGAACTTCCAGTTTTTTATCGCTGAATCGTACTGTCTCTGATAAGTGTATTGACAGTATGACTTGTGAATGCATTTCCGCGTCAAAAGTCTCACTTCACATGTAAACAGCGTGTTAGACATTGATTTATCAACTTACGTGAAAGTCGTTAACATTGGTAACATTTCACAAAATACCAAGCTTCGCACTGGTTTGGTACGACTGTAATTCTACAGTAAACAGGCATAGTTTTTACGATGGCATGCCCCAACGCCGGCTCCATGCTTAGAGCCCTTGGACAACTTACCATAAACAGCACTAAAATCGCCAATCACAGCACACGGCATAAAAGAGTACTTCATAAGAAACGTATCACTTCCTCGATCACGACTGCATTACTTATGGACACCTCAAAGACTGCCCCTCTTCTTACTACTCGCCATTGTAAGCCTTTACTATCTTCTCCATAGGTTACTATCTTCAACTACGTAAAAACTCCAAAATACTACTCCTTCTCAAACCGCAGAAACCTTCTACTGATCTCTTCTCCTACTGCCCCAATAGTTTCACCTCAGTATTTTGGAAGGTCTTCGAATATATCCCCTCCTCACGCATCCATCAATACCTGAAACGTCACGTCGTTGGCTTTACTCAGTGTGGCTTCTATCGCAGTTTTTCGTCTTATGACTAGCTCCTGCACCTTACCTATCTATTTCACCAACTCACCTCCCGTTAACATGCTATTTATATCTCCCTCGACTTAGAGAAAGCCTAAGACTTCCCGTTACTACGTCGACTGTATTATAATCTTTCCCATCTAATCGCTGCTATTAACAATATGAGTTCCCTACCTCCCATACCACTGCAGAAGTGCTCCAAGTCTCTGTTCTCTCTCCTCTACTTTATCTCCTCTATACTGCTGATATGCCCTAACCGCCCTCACCAGTCCACGTCATTCAGAACGCTGATGACACTGCTTTCCTCCTCTACCCTACACGCCATAAATCCCAAAATTCTTAAACCTACCTTAATCAGTTTACCTCTTGGTGTAACCAATGCCTTCTCAAGATAAGCCTCTCCAAAACGCAGGCAATGATTATAGGACGGACCACCCACAACTTTCCTCTCCATGACCTACCTTACCATCTATAACCGTCCTGTCCAGTTTACTAATAAACTAAAATAACCTGGACTAACCCTCCACTGGCAGCTAACATAGAAACCTCATATACTATCTATCCAGCAAAACGCTCACAATTAACTACAAGTCGAACTACGGAATTGCATTCCTCCAATATTTTCCACAGCTGCAAAAGCTTGAATCGTCCCACCTTGTGCTATGCAAACGTTGAATGGGTTTCTGCCCCACCCATGTCCAATAGGGCCCTCTATATCCTCGAACGCCATGCACCCAGTCTCGCTTTCCGCATCCTTTTATGTTCCCCACAAGGATCCACTACCACCTGGTCATTTTTACACCCCTCCTAATCTACATCGAACACTTCCGCAACTCCTATACCAGCCACAAACTTGATTCAAATAACCCCATTTACAGCCTTCCCCATCCCCCTAATTACAAATACTGGTATGCTGCCGCTCCTTAAACATGTCTCATCGTCCCTACATATACACACTCCATAACCTATCCCAATTCAAACTGAACCCTCTCCAAGACAATGGACCATCCCACCAGCTATAGCTTTTCCCACCTATTTCCACTCTACATCAGGGTTTCTCCCTTTCTCCTCCCTCTTCATTTCTGTCCCTCCTTCCTTCTCCTGATACCGCTGCCCTGCCAACCCATCAGATTCACCCTTCGATTCCGTCTTTCCCAATATTCACCTTACCACGTACTCTCTTTCTACAGATACCACCCAACGGCTTGTAAAATATAAATTCACGATCATCCTAATGTTTAATCTCTCCACAGTTTCTTACCCTAGCGCTGGTCCATCAGTTCTATAATGAAACTGCAGTGCTCTTTTTTAACGAACATCGTTTCATTTTCAAGTCTTGTGAATCTATCTTGTCATTTTGTTTTTACCTGTTACATTTTTATTTCCACATTAAACTTTAAACGAATAAAACGATTTAGCATATTTGTAATCATATCGACATTATAATTGAATAACTTAAATTTTGTACGTCTAAAAATATGCTCTATCATTTCTTCATTTATTTTCCGTAAATGGTATAGCCTAAAGAATATACTGTACCGCTAGTAGCCCTTCCCCTCCTCGCCCCCCCCCTCCCAGGAGCGAGGGGGATGATGTACGGAAAAAGACGGTGACGTATACATTTCGAAGGATTTTAAACTGACATGTGCTGAAGAAAATTGTAGTAAGTGATGTTATTTTCATGATTTTTGTAACGTAGTACTGTTTACATTGCATGTTTGTGACATTCTGTACACATATTGTTTCATTTTTGTAGTCCTCTAGAATTTGCAGCACTCCTTCATAATGGCCTACAGGCCGAAACTGCAACTATGAAATAATTTCTGCAGTCAACTGTGAATGTCCTGTATCTCATAAGATGACGAAAGCAACTGAATATTGCGATTTGGGGTTGGAGCTCTGGAGTTTTCCATTGGGAGTAGGCTGTGCTGTCTCCTTTTCTATTTTCTTCTTCCTTTCTTAATTTTATATATCTAAATGTCAATTTCCAAAAAGACTTCAAGTCCCGACTCTCGGCCAAGAGACGTTCCTGGAAGGAAGGCAGACGTTTGGAGACGGAGCTCGGCACCACTCGGGCAACGCAACGTCTGTGGCGGGAAGAGCACGACTATCAGAGCGCTTCGGGCTGAAGCGATTGGAAACCACCTCTCTTCAACCGAGACTTAGATGAGTAATATGCTAGACTTCATTCACCGTCTTCCTCTATAAGCGTAGCCAACTGACAGATTGGGCCTTTACAAATGCAATCAATAAAACAAATTGATCTAGGTTATAAACTCCCCAATTTATATAAACATAAAATTTTTGTAAGGGTCGTTACTGAGTAATTTCAAAAGTTGTTAAACTCAATAAAAGCTTTCTAGAATAATAACAATGAAAGAACACACTTATAATTCACTAATAGATGACGCCACGTGATCAACATTTAAAAACAACAGTTCTTGGGTAGGTTTTATAATCCGGCGTGGGACTAAACTGAACTCATCGACAGGTGAACTCTAGGCATACAACTCAGCTGGGAAGACAATCACGGTTGATGGAGTTGGAACACCGCAAGGATAACACAGGTTAGTTACACACATAACACCTATCATGATATCCCTAGTTAACTATAACTTTTAGTGTGGACTCCATAGTGTCCATTCATCCAGCTGTACCCAGTTACTGTCCATATACTGCCAGCTCTCTTTGGATCTATCTATTCTTAACGACTATAACGTCAGTTCAACTGAGGCGCTAGCCCCAATGGGATCTTATGCCGTACAACAAAATTGTTCTATTCTTGTTATTCTAGCGGAACTAATCGTAGCTTGATTGTTGGCAGGGATTAGCCCCTAATCACTAGGCAGGCATTAGCCAAATTAACACAAGGTAGCCCCAGTGTAAGGTGGTAGCTTTTTCAAGGAAGTAGGCATCATTTATCACTGACCTTGATAATCACAGGTCAAGATACACACGCTTGGCAAGAAACCATAGTGCTCCACAGGCAGCGCACTGACTCGTACGAAGACCACCAACACGAAAGCTCCTTAGTCGTTTACAATGATACGATAGAGCTAACGCGGTGCAGATTAGTTAAACCACTTAAACTAAGTACGCCGAATGTGTGCGCTATTAAGAAAATTCGAGGCCGTGAAGCAAAATACTAAAGGTTCACACTGCAACTCAAACGTCACTCAGATTCCGTGATTCTGGTCAGTCACAGATCATCGACCAATAAAAACGAGACGTCTTGGACGTTAGACGATTTTGTATTAGGTGGCGCCGGGAAGGTTAACTCAGTGAACCACTCACAACAGCTATAAACCAAAGCCTCAATCAACAAATGACGTACAGGCTTCGTTTGACGCCTCTAGGCTGCGTTCACGTTTATTGCACTCCTCTTATAACGAAGTCCATAAAAGTCTTGCCTCATTTGCACAACACTAAACTCTTGAAATCGCTTACGGTTTTGCACACACACACAGTAGATATAAACGTCTCCGAATTAGCAACACCACGTTAACGTGAAATCACTCAAGCAAAATAAAAATACAGTTTCCTAATTCCTGATATCAATCGCTCAGGAGCGCATATTAAACCACATGCAAAATTACGCAACGTTGTCCTTCCAGTGGAAACCTTAGGGGAACATGCTTCAATGACCACTATCAAACTTCTGAGTTAAAACATTGTAAGAACATCCGCCTATTAGGCATGTGACAGATGGTATATCACTTCGTTCTGCTGCAACAAAAGGCGAGATCGAAAAACAGCCACTCGATACCTATCTAGATAACCTTACGTCTAGCCGGCACCAGACATAAACGAACTACCATCCAACTGCTGAATGCCGCCATTAGCTCCACCGAGCTCCGCACTGTTGATCGCCAGGAGAGGATAGACTCCATTCTTCCTTTGCGGGAGGCGTCAGGTAGCAATACATGGCTCGATGTGGCGCCACTTCCAAGCAGAGCGCTGCGCACTGTAAACGACGGGTTTTCAAAGATACGAGGACGTGCCGACACAGCTAGAAATCCAAATGTTTTGAAACAGAAAGCTAAATTACTTACAAACACGATAGACCCATAGGCAGCATAAACAAATGAGACATTGATCTCAATGAAAGCAGGTGATGTCATAAAATCACATATATCACAAATAAATCGATTTTAGAAGTATCAACATATCACAGAAAGAAAGAACCATAATAACTTTTAAAATAAACATTGAAAATCAAAAGCAATTAAAAACCCAAAAGATGAAAAAGTGGCGTATAATAATTTAGGAATACGAGAACTGAATTGCAATAAACTCAAATCACAAAACTCAGGAACTTCATACAATTTGCATGTCAATGAGCGCGTGTTGTACCCACTCTACATACGCAGAATGTCCAAGACAGGAAATCTATCCCAAGGATGTAATAAAAATAAACACATGGATCTCTTCAAAATATAACGGAAAACCTGCATTCACACATATACACATACACACACACCCGTACCCCCCCCCCCCCCCCCCCACACACACACACACAGAATAAGACAATTGTGAGCCGCTCTAGAAGACGAGAAGTCATCCTAACTGTATAGCTGAGACTAGTGCCTTATATTCAATTCTTGCATTATAATCGTATATTAACCAAGGACATTGATTATTTACATGCCGCCAATTGCTTGCGACACTTCATTGTCGAAACGCAGGTTAAGTATTGTCAGTTCAATTACTGATTTGCTTGTATGTTGTCTAACCATCCGAGAAAACAGCTTCCTAGGCCCCGTATAAGAGACGAGTGGACAGGATCCCACATATTCCATCGATATCTCTAGTGAATTTCGCCCAGCATTATCATTTTCACGCAGCTCAGCGTTTATAGGGTAGTATATCCAGAACTATGTGCTGCACAGTGATATAATTTTTGTAGGTACACCTACTGGTGTCCGAGTTGTGCGTATAAGATAACGGGATTGATGCTGTGCCAGCAGAAGTATGTATTGGCCAAAGATCAATAACAAACAGCTGTGAAGCGTGACGCCTTCTAAGTCGAATTCGGTATTTCTGTTGTCTCTAGACAAATCAGAGTGGCTATGGCCTTCGTTTGTGTAAGAGCTATGAAGTGTAAAAATAAAACAACGAATTGTCGTGAAGTTTCACTTAAAATTTCGAAAAACTGCTGCTGAAACCTATCTTTTGCTAAAAGAAATGTTTAGCGAAGACTGTTTATCACACATGGGAGTTTTTGAGTGGTTCAGACGTTCTCAAGATGGCCGAGAAGACGTTGAAGATGATTCGCTCATGGGACGTACTTGAAATCAAAATACGAATTAAGATATCGAGACATTAAGTAATCTAACTCGATCTGACTGTTGCTTGAGTATCTGAACGATTGCTGAAACTCTAAGACTCGTGAAAGAAAGCTTAAGGCAAATTTTACATAACCAAATTAACTTGAGAAAAGTGTATGCGAAACTTCTCATGATCGAACCAAAAGAAGCCTGTGGAAATGTCTGTAATGACTCTCTGAATACCTGCGAAAAAGATGCTAATTTCTTGAAAAGTGCGATAACGTTTAAAGAATCTTGGTTTTTCGCTTATCATCAAGAAACTATGACCGAATACATGCACTGGAAGGGCTCAACTTTACCGAGAGCGAAAAAGCTCGACTGAGAAAAATGAAGATGCAAATCATTGATGATTTTTTTACGATATTCATTGAATTTAGTACAGTATCTTTGCCGGATTTCTGACGGTCAAACGATTCAGAGCAACTGAATTAGAGGATCACTTTTTCGAATCCCGATATTGTTACCCTCGGCAACGCTGAAGTTTAAAATTTAGCTCATAGATGCGTACAACATTCCTCTATAATGTGGCACAAGTGTTGTGCCTGCGACGTCACCCGCGGGCTCGACAAAGCTTCAGACAGCAAGCCGTCGATACAGGGAAAAAAAGGCCACAGCTTAGACGTTCATGCGATGTGTTACGTGGGTTAATAGTGTCACATTGTCAGTAGACTTCAGAACAATTTTGTCTTGCGCCATCGTGTGCTGTCACACGACAGGAAGGTCGTTACAGCTCCTCTCACCTGCATTTCACCTCTTCTTTTGACGCCTCTGCGAGGTTAGAACCACGACGCCTAGCGTTGAAATAACGCTTTTTTCTTATGAGCTACCGAGGAAAATATCCCAGACGCACCGCCGCTCGTAGTCGGCACAGTTGGGCCTCAGGTTGTGGCGTAAAGGACTTCAATAAAACCTTTCCTTTGTCTGTGGCGTTGATTCCCACACATTTCGAGTTCAAAAACGACAGTTTTCATTGCTATGAGAATCAGGAAGATCTTCACAACCTTTGACACTGCTGACGACATCGGACGTTTTAAACCTTCTTTAAAGGCATCATCTGGCAATATCACAATTAAAAGTGACGTGACCCCTTTAGAGGACACCGTGACCACAATGCTGTTTTCATGTACCGATTGGAACCACTAAGGACCGTTCAACACCATTCTCCGAAATCTGAACGTGGTACGAGGCAGCACAAGGTGCTAATGCTTTTTCATCGCTCCTATTTCTCGTCCTCCTCTGAGGTTATGACGGGGGTGCGACATTCACACATGAGTGAATAAAATGGTAAACGGTCCCTCTAAAACAACACTCACCCCCCCCCCCCCCCACACACACACACTCTTGGACAAAACAGTCGGTACTAACCATCCACCTTTGATGACGGCTAATAAATGTACGTGTATTATTTCGTCCCTCTTTTCTCCATATGGGTTGGAGGTCCTGGGCTGTCAGTGGTACAGTCAACTCACTCTCAAGCCAGTTGGTCAAGCAAAACTAAATTAGACGAAATATACGCTAACATAAATGTGAGACATTTAAACCGATTTAGAAATCGAAATGGTAAAAATTAATGGAAATATTTAAATGCGTACGAAGGTTTTCTTCATGTTTCAATTGGAAACAGTGGTAATATAGGATAAAACGGAAAACAACATAGGTATATTTAAATTTTTCAAATATGGGTTGATAAACATTAAACCTGGAAGACCTCCCCTATGATTGCGATCGTATGTTGAAGGAGATAAGGTATGATTGGAAGGGTAAAGATGTGTGGTATCAATGAGGGAGGAGTGCCTGTTGGTAAATGAGAAGGTTAGGAGAGTAAAATTTGGTATTGGTGTTGCTACAATCTGAAATGGAAAAGTGGGGTAGTGAAAGATTGGGGAAAGTGGAAAAAGGTGTAGGGAGATATGAGAAAGGGAGAAAACGGAATCTTTGATGACATGGAATGGGTGGGGTGGATTTAAGTTGGTGGCCTGGATAAATTTCGAGATGGAGATAATTATCTGTAGGGCGGCAGACAATATAAATTTTTTGGGGGGAGTATGTGGAGAGTTCAGAAATTTTTTGCATATGGGATGTTGTGGTCGAGGTGAAGCAGCAAAAATGGATTAGAAAGTAGAGGGAAAACTGCAGGGACTAAAAGAGTCAAGTTTGGGGAGGATGTAGGTTACTTAGAGGTGTTCAGTATGAGTAAAGACAGATGGGAAGGTGACGAGTTGGTAAAGGATCCTTGTGGGGGAAGGTAAACAGATCTGAAAAGCAAGGTAGAGTGCATGGCATTCCAGGATCTGGAGACAGAAATCCATGGAACATTCACATGGGAAAGGAGGGGTCAGATCAAGGTTTTGTATGTGTGGAGGTGCAAACCCAAAGTTCAGACTGTTGGTTGTTGTAGTAGTTATAGTCTATTGTGAGCTTTTTGTTGGATCGCTAGTTGCCGCTCCATGATTGGTCCAAGACATTCTGTTGTGTTAGTCAGCTATATACAACTGTCGAAAATGGTGCAGTGGCAATTTCTGCCACCGAATGTATCGGGATGACCAAATGTAGCAGGACGAGGTAGAAGGCACCATATTAAGACTCATCCAAGATTCCAAGTGATTTATTGTTTGCAACTTTTCCTCTTAGTCCGTATCACTTGGTCCCGCAATGCTGAGGTCACCACTTCACTGTCTGCAAAACGGCTATGCACGGAATGGCTGCCTCAGTGAGTGGTGCATGCACTGTTGTGTGTGGGCCTTGTACGCCAGCGGAGTTGCAGCATTGTCAGGATGCCGGCAGTCGACTCCGCAGTCGGCATCCCTGCTGAATCAGAGCCGCTCAGTGTGAGCCGCAGGTCGCCAGCTGTGTGCTTCTCGACGGCATGGCTGAGAACACAGCGACAAGTGCTCGCGATCCGGCGTCCGAATCTGCGGCCGTTGCCTCTGGATGCCTCTGGCGTGTGTTGGAAGCCAGGACGCCTGACTGTGGTAGCGAGCCATGGAGTGGCCCGCTGCTGGCTGGCTACGGAGCATACATGGGCCTCAGAGGCTCGAACCAGCGACCTGCTGTTGACTGGAACGCTGGTGCCCGATCTGTTGCTGCATGTAGCTGGTAGTGTGAGATGCCCCGCCGTCCAGGAGAGCTGCCACACTTGAATGAATCTCGTTAGAAATTCCCACCTATTTATACGCGGCTGTGCAGCTCTGTTTCGCCACACGTGCTGCCCTGCGTCACGTACGCATAACACGCTAGGTTGGCCAGTGGACCCCTTCAGCCTGTGATTTGCGACATGCAAAACTACTACGTATGCTCTTTGAGCAGTTTGATGGCCCTGTGGCCTCTATTCTACTTTGCAACTGTTGGTATGCGTAGCTCACTGCAATCCAGGCCACACCTGGCTGTAAATAGTGCTTAGAATATTACACAAAACTAACTTTCCCTGTCCTAAACGGTGGTGCCACTACATTATTCCCCTCTTTGGAAAGACCGGGACCCGAGGTCTACCTTTAACTACCTCTTAACTTGTTTGGGTCAGCACATAGGGCATAATTCCATAATATTAGAAAACTTACAACCATAGCATGAAACAAAACGGAAAATTTCCTTACTGAACGACAACTGCTCGATCAACCCCTTACCTACTCATCTCTGTATCCAGTCCACTGGGACTTGGACTACCCTAGGTTCCATCATGGAATTAGCTCTCCGCCTGATCACAAAGAAAGCAACATATAACAAAGTTAAGGCTGCGATGACACTTGACACCGAGGTGCTGAAAATGATCGTTATTTGGCGTTGCTTTTCCTTATACAGAGCGACATGTTGCACAATCTGTTCAGCTGATCTGTGCCCCTCTTCCTCTAAAGTGAACTGGTATACCGATCTCAACAGATCTGGCACCAGAGTTTCATTTAGCAAGGTCAGATTCTGCATTGTCAAAAATTCTGAATTGGCTTCTGGCCAGTACAGCTGTGGCTGCGTAACGTTCAATTGCGTGACACCTGAAATTGACACTGGCAGGTGGAAGGTTCGTCATTTTATGTTACGCTTAGTTCCACTGATTAAAATTCCACTCCCCTTGAGTTCTGTACGTTTCGCTTCTGCAAATACTCCCCATTCAAAACAACTTGCTACTACTACCAAATTCTCGTAGGCTGAGAAGAGCAAATGCACCCCGACCCGTTGCAAGCTCAATTTTGGCTCCCTGACGTCTACTCCTTTCCCCCCGGCTAAAAATAACTGCGTCGTGCATGTGTCTGGATTGGTACTTACCACTTTGGATGGGCATACCGTTACCTTCCCCCTATGGCAGCTTCGTAATTCCTCCCTTGCCATTTCAGCACACCGGTTTCTAGTTGCCAAGATCAGCAAACCTCTTTAGTTTTCACTTTAACAAACTTCGTCGGTTGTTACCCTTACTGCTGGAGGATAGTAGAAAAACGGCAAATTTTGCTCGCTGGGCTCCATTATTAAATATAATCGTGACGGTAGTTCCTTCTGCGCCTTGCGCTACCCGCGTAAATATTGGTCCGGCGGTAACAAATCGGTACTTATCTGGTCTTGCAATGAGTGATGCAGCGCTTCTTGCAGATTCGTTATTACTCCCTGCACATCCCACACTCTGTCAGTTACTTCTTGCAAAAGTCGTGTTACACCACCCTGCTATCTAGTATTTCTAGATGCCCCTGTAGGGTTCCCAGTTTACGATTTATTACGCCTTAGCGTATTCTACTACCTGACCTGCTAATGCGCGGAGCAACCGTGTGTTATTCAGGACTTCCCCTTCCAATGTCCCTATCTGAATTGCATAGCAAGCTTACTATGCTCTCCTCTTCTCTGCGAGTTGCTTCACCGCTTCCACCGTGTTGTTCAGTTCTCACATATCGCTTTCGTCTGCGGTTCCAAAAACTGTCTTTAAAATTTTTCCCCCTGCGTTCAGCCATCCTCGTTTCCGTCTTACCCGTGGCACCCTTGCTCCATCCGTCCTGCCTGCTTCCGTAGCGTCTTATAAGCCTCATGCAATTTCTTATACTCGCCTACAACTTCTTCCAGTATTCTCTTGCCCTCTGCCCCTTGCCTAAGTTCTTCGAACATTTCCTCAAGCCTTCTTACTTCATTCCGCATTTCCCATACGTTCCATACCAACCTCAATGCCCACTGGTGACTCTACACCACCACATCTTCCTGCCTTGAGTACAGCACACCCCCATCCAGGTGCTGCCCCCATAACGCGTCCACCCTGATGATAAGGAGATGAAACACCGCCAACGCTCCCTCTTTCAGTGACCTGCGGACAGGTTCAAATGGCTCTAAGCACTATGGGACTTAACTTCTGAGTCATCAGTCCCCTAGAACTGACAACTACTTAAACCTGACTAACCTAAGGACATCACACACATCCATGCCCGTGGCAGGATTCGAACCTGCGGCCGTAGCGCTGCGGACAGGGATCACCATCACCTTATCTCTCTCTTCAAAAGGACTGCTGTCCGCAGCAAGCTATATTCGAAAATACAGTGCCTAATTACTCAACGCAAACCCAATGATACATGACACAAAAACAAAAAAAACTAGAAATACTCTACTACATTCTGGATCGCAAAGCATACGGTACTTCATGCTGTACTCTGGTTTTCTCTGTACTTAGCACCTCTCTTCACTCTCTCTTTCTTCCTCTTTCCTTCCTGTAACACGCCTGGAATCACTTCCGGGCAACCCTTAAATGGCCGTAACCGCCAAGTGTGTACTATCGTTGTTCTAGCAGGAAGCTGGAGCTGAACATTAACGGAGGATGTGGTTTCAACAACTTGGTATGGCCCTAGATACCTCATGAGGAACTTCTTCGTTTTCCCTTTTTGCGTATAGGGCTGGACAGCATTACTCACTGCCCCACTCTATACGGCGGTAAACTTCCTTTCCGCTTTACTGTGTCTTCCTGCTTTTCCAAAGCTTTTGTATTCGCCATTTGTCCCCGTTTCCAAACATCCCGAACTGTCCTTGCGAATTGACGTACAGATTCGCCGGCCCTTCCTTTCTGTAGCCTCACCAAATCAAACGGTGACAGCATTTTTCGCCCGTACAGAACCTCATATGGAGACAAACCGGTATTTGTATGGACTTTTGCATTGTACGCGCATACAATACGCTTCAAATACTCGTCCCACTGATGGTGATGAGAATCTACATAAAAATTCTGCATCTTCCAGATTGTTCTGTGTAGCAGTTATGGCCTACCGTCGGCCTGTGGATGCAACGCACTCGTCCTCAACTTTTTTACGTTCAAAAATTTACGCAGGTCCTTCATTAAATCCGACCTGAAGTTGGTCATTTGGCCAGTAATTAATGTCTCCGGTACATCAAACTTCAAAATCCTGTTATTTACTAACGCTTGTGCGACCATTGCTGCCTGTTCATTTGACATAGCCACCATCTCCACATACGTCGAAAAATGGTCTATTATTGTCAGAACGAATCTGTTCGCCGAAGGTGTTCACCTGCAAGGTCCTATGACATCGATTCCCATCAAAGAAAATGGACATGTGGCTTCCGGTAATCGTTGTAGCTGATTCCGACTGAAATTTGATCTCTGCGCACATGGTATACACACATCTCCGATCCTACCTCCCCACCAATGCCTCTCCACCACTCTCCTGTTCGTCGCTCTACACCCTCCACGACCAGATAACACGTGATCATGTGCTTCTTTTAAAACCTCATCCATCAACGTCGCTACCTTTGGTCCTAACTTCGTTTCCCTGCACAGACGACTGTCGTACATACTAAATTGTACCTCTGTCCGATACAATTTACAACCATTGCCCACGTCCTGTAATTCTTGCCATACTGCTGGTTCATAACCCATGACATCTACGTTTGCCACCTTCCTACTCAGTGCATCCACATTACCGTGCTTCTTGCCAGGCTTGTGCACCACCTCGTAGTCGAATTTACTGAGCCTCACAGCCCATCTAGCGAGTGTAGTGGACGGACGCTTCAACCCCATCAACCACTACAATGCCACATGATGTGTCACTACTCGAAATCTTCTCCCATATAAATAACGTTTAAAATGTGTTATTCCATAGAGTACGCTAAGCGTCTCCCTCTCAGTTGTTGAGTAATTCCTTTCTGCTGCATTCAACTGCCTAGACGCGTAGGCTACAGGTTTTCTTTCCCATCAATTTCCTGTCTAAGAACACACCCTAATGCTGAATTCGGTGCATCGCATGCTAGTATAAACTCCTTTTCGAAATCTGGAAACACACGAACCGGACTTGATGTTAACACTTTTTCCAGTTTCTCAAACACTTTCTGACACTCTTCTGTCCACTCGAATTTCACACCCTTCCGTAACAATCGCGTCAACGGCTGAGCTAAATCTACAAAACCCTTCATGAACTTTCGATAGAAACTGCAAATTGCGATGAATGACTACACTTCCTAAACTGTTTTCGGCTCCCGAAAATGTCTTATAGCCTGTGCCAACGTCGGATCTGGTCGCACCCCGTTCTTACTGATAATATGAAACAAATATTTTACTTCTTCCAATGCAAAATGACACTTCTCCAGGCTCAACGTCAAACGAGCAGCTCTTAACCTCATAAACACATCCCTTAACCGCTGTCTATGTTGCTCCATACTACTTGAAAACACTTGACACGTCCCCTTTGAACAATTTATACAAGCCTGTGCTTAAACTGACATACAATATTTTTAGCGCAACGCAATCTGACTTTCAAAAATCCCTGCAAAAGAATGGCCCTGAGTAACATTAAACTATACCTTTCAGAAATCACTTACCTCACAAAAATCTTCATTACTCGAACTACTGCAGTACAGCGAGCGCCACTACTGCCAACTAAATAAAAGATTCAAACTATGGAAGGCACTAACTACTGATAGGGATAGTTAGCAAATGAAAGATATTAATAGAGAACAAACAATATATTTACCTTGATAGTCATAATATATATAGCAGTTCATGACAAATTACAAAACTCCGCCATCTCTCTCCCCACATCCACCACTGCTGGCGGCTCACCTCCAACTGCGCAACGCTACGCGCTGTTAACAGCCCAGCTGCCCAACACTGCAATGGCGAGTATTACAACAATGCAAAGCAGCCACAGACTGCACACAGCACAGCCAGTGATTTTCATACAGAGGTGGCGTTACCAATAAAGAAACTTAAACAGCCTACTTACATAGCCCCCACGCTCCCCACAAAAAAATTTTACAAATTGGTTTGTTGGCGTACATCTACACTTTTTCCAAAGATTGCACCTTGTAATTTAATCCTACGTAACGGAAGTGTGGGGCAATCGTTCGATTTGTTGCATTTGCTAAAAGCTGTTTCACTAATTACTGAAATGGGACTGCCAGAGTCAAGTACTGCCGTAAATTTTACGTCATTTACAGTAATGTGAAGCACAGGATATGGAATGTTGTTATGTTTCACGTCGTGTTCTTGGAGTAAGATGTCCCTAATGTCTTCCATTTTTACGTAATTACTAGCTATGGCAAGTGCGTCGTTAGTGTCATACGTACGTTTTGTGGCTGCCAGCGGTATGAGTCATTGCCTATTGTCTCTTTGTTGGCGCGCGTCGTTATTGGGGTTTGGAGACCTAACTTCTACAAATTCACCGTGACGAGAGGGCCCTGCTCTGTTTGAATCCCGCCAGTTCTGATGCAATTCAGGTCTGTCGTTACGATCACATCGTCTGTCGTCATGTCGGTAGTTCCTGTAGTTTCTTTCTTGTCGGTTAAGTGGTGGAGAATTTCTCCCTGAATCGTAACTGCGCGCTGGACCGTTGCGTCTAAAGTTATTCTGTCTCCCGTAATAATAATTATTTTGGTTCCCATATTGTCTGTTTCTCTGATTGTCTCTGTGATAGTCACTACCGCGGAGAGGTGATCTTTCCCTGTAATTATTACTACTCTGCCAACGGTTGTCATACGGGTGGTGTCTGTTTTGGTCACAATATGTGTTGTGAGAATAGCCTTGTCGTGTCCAGTTATTATTTCTTTCATCGCGGAATTGTGACAGATGTGACCTGTAATTGTTGTACTCCTGTTTCCGCGTTCCCCGATTGTCAGTGTCAATTTCCAGTTCTTGTAACAGTCCCTGAAAAGCCTCAATGTCTTCTTTGCAACGTCCTGCTAAAATAATACGTCGCAAATGTTCAGGCAGTTTGATTAAGCAAATGCGGATGAGTTCTGAGGGGCTGTATGGGTTTGACAGGTACTGATTCTTGTGCAACATGTCTTCAAAATATTTCACAAGACTGGAGAATTCAGATTGTTCGAAATGTTTCATCATTATGATGCCATGTTTTACTCGGTCTTGTGTGGCTTGAGACCAATATGCTGAGAGGAAGGCATGGTAAAATTCTCCTTCACTGTGGCAATCGTGAATGACCGATCGCATTCTTACAGCTGGTTCATTCTCTAAGTAGCCACACATAAATTCTAATCTGTGTTCTAACGACCAGTTGGAAGGAAAACAATGAGAGAATTGATGGAACCATGCTTGTGGATGAACGTCGTTGCCTGAATTCTTAAATGTTTTGAATTTACGTGTAGTAATGAACAGCTTATAGTGAAAATCATCATGTCGGCGAGTCGCATATCGGTCATTGTTACGTCGTTTCGGCGGTTCCATTTCAAAATTCGGTGCGCCTTGCCAATTTCTTTCATAATTTCCGAAATGCGCTGTGTTATTATTTTGTGGCTGTTCTGTATTTCTATGTCCCTCTTCCTGTATTGGGGCGCGAGTGTCCTCTGAAATACGTAATTCTTGTATTACCTGTGTCAGCTGATCTTGTACTTCCCGGATTTCTCTTTGGTGTTGCGTATTAATTTGATTCTGATTTTGTTTGAATTTTCTAATTTGTTCATACTCTTCTGTGTCAGTGAGGGCTACAGGTCTTGTGTCATTCAGATTATCATCTACCTTTGTAGATAAGTTAGTGACCTGATCCGAAAGTTCAACTACTTTCTCTGATAATGTACTAATTTCCTCAGTGTGTTTTTCTGAACCACGTTTCAGAGTATCTACTGTGTCCTTTAAGTTTTCCTGAGTTTTTGCAAGTTGCGTAACCAAATCGGTAGATGTAACTGAGTCAAATTTAGCTTGCAAGGTCTCATGATTTTCATAAACAATAGTTTTCAGTTCTTTTATGGCTGCTTCTTGATTCTGTAATTAATTTTCATGCCGCAAAAAAATAGGTTGAAAATGCACACAAATTTGTGTTTTTACGTCATTACAGACTTTTTGACATTTCGATTCAATGTTATGTAACTCAGTAGTTAAATCTTCACGTGTTTGTTCAAGAGTTTGTTCCAATGAGTCTAACTTTTGAAGATTTTGTTCCATTGTGTGTAACTTTTTAAGATTTTGTTCCACTGTGTCTAACTTTTTGAGATTTTGTTCCACTGTGTCTAACGTTTTGAGCTGTTGTCCCATTTGTTGCATTAATTGTAATAACAATGCACTGGTGTCTGAAACATGTTCCTCAGTGCTTTTCGGCAGTGAAGTTGCACCGGCAACATTCACATTTTGACAAGCAGAAAATGTATCTTGACTTATTTGAGAAAACGATGAGGACCCAAAACCTGAATCTACAGTATTTCCGAGATTGTTTCCTGTCATTTCGGATTCCTGAGGTGAGCTGTTGCCGACCGATCGATCGATAATACTTCCCTGTTCACTAACTGTTTCACTGTGTACACCATTATTTGCAACCCGCTCCATTTCCCTATGCGCAATTACCAAATTACTACTTTGAACATTAGTTAATTCATTACTCTGCGGCGCTAACACACTGCTTTCGTCTTCACTGTCATTTCTCAGTTTACTTTGGAGCCTAGTATTGCGTTTTTCACACGCCATAATTGTCACAATATTTCACACGATAACACAGAAAAGCACAATTTGAAGAGCAAAATAAAATAACATAGCAATGGAAATAATGTCTACTTAATTGCCAGCGCAGCTGCGAAATACTTGGTGCAAATCTACATGCATGCCACAACTGTTTTACTATACAACAATGAAAGACTGCAACTACAAAGGAGATTCTCTTTACAATTACGCGCTAGCAATAAACAATAGCTACACTAATTACACAAACTACAAGATAAAAATCAGAAGATTCCAATGAGGTATCCTAGGCTAAGGGTCGACATATGAAACGTCCCCTTTGAACAATTTATACAAGACTGTGCTTAAACTGACATACAATATTTTTAGCGCAACGCAATCTGACTTTCAAAAATCCCTGCAAAAGAATGGCCCTGACTAACATTAAACTATACCTTTCAGAAATCACTTACCTCACAAAAATCTTCATTACTCGAACTACTGCAGTAGAGCGAGCGCCACTACTGCCAACTAAATAAAAGATTCAAACTACGGAAGGCACTAACTACTGATAGGGATAGTTAGCAAATGAAAGATATTAATAGAGAACAAACAATGTATTTACCTTGATAGTCATAATATATATAGCAGTTCATGACAAATTACAAAACTCCGCCATCTCTCTCCCCACATACGCCACTGCTGGCGGCTCACCTCCAACTGCGCAACGCTACGCGCTGTTAACAGCCCAGCTGCCCAACACTACAATGGCGAGTTTTACAACAATGCAAAGCAGCCACAGACTGCACACAGCACAGCCAGTGATTTTCATACAGAGGTGGCGTTACCAATAAAAAAACCTAAACAGCCTACTTACACACTGTAATGTCATCCAAATAGACCAGACACTGCCATTGTTTCAAACCCCTCAAGACACTGTCTAGCAACCTCTGAAACGTTTCCGGGGCGTTTTTCAAACCGAATGGCATTCTAATGTACTGGTAATCGCCTCCAGGAGTAGAGAAAGCAAGTTTTGGACAATCCTCTGGAGCCATCTCTAACTGATGATAACCACTTGTCACATCCACCACAGAAAAGTAATGGCACTGTACTAAGTGATCCAAAGTCTCCGATATGTTTGGAATGGGGTATGCGTCCGGTACTGTCTTCTTATTGAGGTATAGGTAGTCACAACAGAACCTGTATTTCATAGTTCCATCTGTAGAATTTTTGGGCACAACGATAATGTCCGCTCCCCAGCAACTATTACTATGCTCTGTAATACCGTCCGCAAGCTGCTGATCCATGAAACCCTCCACAATCGCCTGCAAATACCTCGGTATTCTGTATGGTTTACGGTAAACAGGTGCTTCATTCCCTGTTGGTATCCTTTGTTAAACTAATGGAGTTCCTGGTAACGACCCTTGTGGAAAATAGTAATCCTTAAATTCCCACAATAATTCTTCCATATGCTTTCTTTCTCCTCCTTTCAATTGCTTAATTTTGTCACGTAATGCAGTTCTATCGGCAGTTAGTGGTTGATCGCTTCGCCTACCTTTCGAACACCAGTCTTCGTCAAATGGCACATCCAAATTTGCTGCTAAGATTCATTTCCTCAAATTCGCGTCTACAGCGCTAAAATTATCCACGTTCACGGGAACTACTCGCCCGTCGTTCCCCTCCTGTACGCGTATAACACTATGTTTCAAAAAACCACCCAATGGACCCAAAACTTCATCATCCTGCAATGGTTCAATAACACATACTGCACCTACAGGTAGATTTGACTCCACACTTATCCAAAGCGACTTCCTGGTGCCACTAGGTACCCACTCATGCGAATTAAGCCTTATCCCCTGGCTGAAATAACATTCCACCAAGTTCCACAGTTCGTTGTCCAAGGTCAATTCTGGCATGATGTTGATGCAAGAAATCTACTCCTAGGATCATGTCATAGCCCTCGTTTACCCATCCTACTACATCCATGCAGGCATGAAATCAGACATTCTCTATTCAAAAGTCAACTGTCACCAACCCCAGAGGCGTGACCTCCTTATCCCCCACTCCACGTAACCTATAACGTGGTGGGTCTAGCATCCTTCGTCCCATTATGTTCCTACTAGCCACTGACACTTGCGCCCATGTGTCCAACAAAATCTTAAACTTTTTAGTTGCTATAGATCCTACCACTGAACATTCCACCTCTGCGTACGTGTTCGTAGCACTGAAATTAAACTGGAGCTCTCTTAGGTGGGTCTTGGGCCCCTTCTGCGGTTTAATACTTGTCCACCTCTCCTATCTCCACTTCTCCATCCTCCCCGCTGCCGATTTACACCCCTTGCTTTATTCCTCAGTGACTGGGTGCATTGCCTCTGCACATGTCCTGCATAACCACACTTAATACTTTTCACAACCGCTGTAAACACTGTTAGCCTCTCGCGTACCCCTGTTGTCACGTCTATTTCCTCACATTGAATTGCCAGCTGAATGGCCAAATAAAAATCTTTCGGATCCCCTTCACGCACTTTCCGTGACATATGCGCCGGCAACCCTCTCAAAAATACGTCAAGTGCCCTTTGCTCGGCCGCCTGCCACAGAACACTATTCGCTTCATCGCTCTGACCCAACTCATAAGTATACTCATTAATTTCCCTTTTCCCGTCCGCAAATTTCTCCGTCGTTTCCCCCTGTCTCTTTTTTTCATTGCACTTAACCTTTCTCTAAGGTACCGAGTGCTATTCTGTTTTTGTTCCTTTGTAAAATCCCTTCGTTTATCTGCTTAAACTGTCCTGCCTTCCTTAAGGCCTCAGAACACCTTACATGTGTTTTCGCTTCACCTGTTAACATTATCTTGGCTATATGTAACAACTGTTCAGCAGACCAACCATTCTTCACCACTATAGTCTCCAAGTGCTCTACAAACGAACGCATATTGTTAGATGCCATGCCAGGAAACGGAATAATCAAACTCGCGGCAGCTCGATCGATCTCCTACACCCTAGCCAACAACGACTGATCACACGCTGTTTCCCGCTCACTTCTAGATGCTAATTCATTTCTCAACTGCATATTTTCTTTATCGATTTTTCTACTTTTCCAACAAAATCTGTACTGCTTCTGGTTCCGACAGACCTCGCGACCCTCACTCTGCAATTGTGTTGCTTTCGTTCCCAGTTAGTCCCGCAGCAAAACATTTAAGTACAAGAATAACCCAATTCCCTACACCTCAGTGTCATCATACTCAGTAACATCATAAACAAACCAATACAAAAGTAATTAAATCCCACGAAGAAAAAATTCTTACTGCCTAAGTACACTACCACTTGTTCCGATAAAAAAACAATATGCCTATGCAAAACAACTAAAATGGTCTGCCCCGAGCCATACTCAAAAACACAAAAAGGGAAGAAAACGCCCAATGGTCAAAAGAAAATTGGTCAAAACTCACCACATCTTGTGAAAGTAATGTGGGTGGTGGGCACGAAGGTCGTACTGGACAGACGACGTCTGCTATTCTGACACCAAATGTAGTGGCAACTTCTGACACCAAATGTATCTGGATGACCTAATATAGCAGGAAGAGGTAGAAGACACCTTATTAAGACTCGTCAACGTTTTCCAAGTGATTTTTTGTTTCCAACTACAGTGCCCCCATTCCTCTCGGTCTGCGTCACTGGGTCCCACAATGCTGACGTCACCACTTTGCTGTCTGCGAAAGGGCTTGGCGCGGAATGGCTGCCTCAGCGACCAGTGCATGCACTGTTATGTGTCGGTCTTGTATGCCTGCGGAGTTGCGGCGTCGTCAGGATTCCGGCAGTCGACTCCTGCCAACTCAGCACCGCTCGGAGTGCGCTGCAGGCGACCAGATGCGTGTTTCTCAAGGGCGTGGCTGAGATCGTGGCGACAACAAGCGTCCGCAATCCAGCGTCTGAATCTGTAACCTCCGCCTCTGGATGCCATGATGAGAGATTGGGTAATTCGTGGAGTGGGCGGGTATGTGGAGAGGTTCAAAGGATGATGTTAAGATGTCTGAAAAGGAAGTGGACTTGGTTTCAGGAGTAGGTGACTTCAGAACTGGTGTTGAACACCGACATGGTCGTTGGAAGGGATTGATATTTTGGAGGACAAAGGTGAGGAATTAAATGATGATGAGGTGGATGGAGAGTTATTGAAATTGATGGGGTGATCAGTAAAGTACACCAAGACAGTTAATTCTAGTTTGACAGGTGGGGGTATAACACTGCAACAGCATTTACGTAGCTTGTACAACCAAATATCAAATTTGGTTTACGTACTATGCCCCAACAGAACAAGTAGTCCTGTCACGGAAAAGCCACGTATAACACTCCTGTCTGCTATTGCTATACCATAACCCTAAAGTTGGAGGCAGGTTGTGATATAAAGCTATCTTGTTAAAGCAATTATAGTATAAAGCAACATAGCAGTGTTACCCTCTGAGAGGAATTTTGTTATGTTGACCGAGTTGTACCTAACGGGGTCAGCTTATCGGAAACGAAAGTCAGAATTACTTAAATATTTGATCAGTAACAAATAATTTTTTACCTAGCTATACTGTTTAAAGAATAAGGAAGACGGTCGCCAGCCTAAATAGGCAAGAGAAAGACTAACGTTCTCGTTTAAGAAAGTAGGTATGAGTAACTTAAATGACAAACGCAACCTGTACTTGGCCACACGCGAGTGCAATGAACTCTGACACATACATATGTTTACGGTAAGATTGAAGCTATCAGATAGAGCAGCACAAACCATTTGCAAAAATATAACAGATACCGAAACACACTATTTCTTTCAGGGCTTGTTCAAACTGAATGGTCTTTATAAGATTACTATTAACATTCACTGCAGAATCATTAATTGGACATAGGTTCTGTATTATTGTTCAAACATTTTCCTAGCTGGCATGAAATTATAAATGTAGTTCACTGCAAAATTATGAACTGGTCACAGGTTAAGCCTCTCTCAACTAAATACTATTCTGTTTAGAGTGAAAGTTAAATGGAATTCACTAACAGGTTATTTCTCACTGTCTTTTGAATAAAGAAATTATGGTTTTCATAAATAGTGGTCTTCCCGTTATTTGTTACCTAGCTTTAGCACAATAAACAAACTGTGGATCCTGTTATACTATTAATATGCACTTCCAATACACAAGAGAGACTAACACTTAGCAATCATGAACATATAGTTTTCTACTATTGCAGTTTTCCACTTTTACTGCAGTGAAACACAATGTTGACAAAATTGCAAGGAACTGACTCAACTTTTAAAATTTACGACAGGCAGCAATGTGATCATTTACTAAGCAAAACTTCATAAGCCTCAGTTTTATGAACTTTTAATCTTTAAAAGAAACAGCAAATTGTCTTTATTACCACAGTCTTCTACTTGCAAGTAAATGATTAAACAGGTGACTTTGAAACTCCACAAAACTATAGATTCCACTGTTTCCATCACTGGGAGGTTTTCACAAAACTACATTTACTACCTCCCACAATTTCATGAAATCCACAGTAAACCTGAATACTCGCTTATTACCAAAGATCAAACAACTTCATTTAATGTTTTGAGGCTTTCATTTTTTCCACAAACTAGGACACTCGGTAATCATCGTTCAAATGGAGAGGAACCTGAGGGGTGTTGTAATAGGGGAAAAATCAAGGTAGGAACATGAATTCAGTTATAAGTTGCCTTATATTTGTGCACACTAAAACATCCAATAAGCTGATCCTTCACTGTATATTATTATAGCATTCCGATACAGTCATTGCGCAATGTGGTGGCAACTGCATGTTGGTAGGTGGATTTGCAGGCAGAATAGCTGGACTCTGTCCCTTCTTGGTGGCGATGATGGATACCAATTCCAGAATAGTTCCACCTATTTATCCATCCATCCGAGGCATTAGAAAGTGGCAGAGAAAGCCTCTCTCGGAACCAGCACAATATACAACTTTTACATGGCAGTGCACAGTTTGGTAGCTCGTCCGACTGACTGACTCTTGGTTCAATCTTTTCTACCTAGGCCAACAACAATTTGCGCGCGCTACACAGTTCAGTTCCCGAGGGGAACCACAACACCTTTTACAGACCACATAACTAAGAATCCTGAGTGAAGGTCAGCAGTTTACATAACAGCAAACAAACATTTTAAATAAAACATATCTTTTGCACATATAGGTAGTTCTAAACAAAATTAGTTACACAAATTCCAAATATATACAGTAAGTTTTGTCTCCCTCCAAATGGGACAAAGAATTTAAATGACAGATATACTACATTGCATATAATCAAACTACGACATCAAAATTTTAACAAAGAAAGGAGTATACAATTTTATGTTATCGATTCTAACACATTTACAGATACTCAACGATGTAACATTAAATAAAACAAAAGCAAAATATATCAGTAGAGTATTAGAGATATGGTGTTACAGGGGTTTTTCATTGCGTCAGGTGGATATCATTGCAAGTATTGCAAGTGGAAGGGGAGGTGAGGTCTGGGTATTGTTTCAGGAATGGGTGGATTTTTACGACAGGAAGTGAAGTTGTCATTATAAAGAAGACATTTTTGGCAACGGCAGGACAGATGCAAAGATTTGGAAGGTTCGACTTTGTGAAATGTGTTCCCTCTGTGAAGAGGTGATCACTAGTGGTGGCAGTCTCTGTGAAGACTAACATGAGGACGGTAGGACCTGAGTCATTATAGATAACTTGGGATTTGTGAATATCTGAGGCGAGGTTGAAATTCAGTTCAGAGTTCTCACCCTCTGCATGATTTTAGGTGCAACATTCATTATTACAGCAATGAGGATGGGAGACAACGAGGTTCTTGGTGTTGGTTGGAGGATGAGGCAGGGCTTAAAGAAGTGAGAGGGGCATGATGTTCAAAGGTAATGCATGGGATCTGAAGGAGGAGATCTGAGTCAAAGTTGTAATTTGTAGATTTTGGTAAGGACTGAATATTTGTTGGGTATGATTTGGGTGATGCGAGTGTTAGAGACATACTGTCTGATTTCAAGATTGAGGGTTTTGGAATTTAGAAATTTGGGGCCAGGGCGGGACAGGATGAAGGAGTGAACATAGGGAAAACGGTGCTAGAGGGGGCATGGTGTCCATGTATTCAGCAGGCCAATGATCTGTTTGGGGTTTCTTGGTTACAGTGACACTAGTGGGGTTTGCGTTAGGGCGCTTTTGTGGTTTTGTTGAGGTAATAGAGATGGGGTAGTCGACTTTGAAAAAGTGGGATATGTCCTGGTGCTGGTTCCTCTATTTGGCTGAAACTAATAGGGCTGACTGTTCACTGTAGTGAGTCTTCTGGTGTTGCTAGAGTAGCATGGTGAGTCGTTATTTTTGGCAGTCTTGCAGGAGTATTGATCGGTTTGGGGTAAGTTGGGAGTAGGGACAGGCAAATGATGTGGTTGAGGGTTCTGATGAACATGGGGTTGGATGGGTAGAGTAAGCAAAGGAACTCACAGCAATTGGTGGCGTTATTGAGGGAAGGGGGGGATTGACTTAGGGTGTTGGCCCAGAGGAAGTGCCGCATGTGGCGATAATTGGGGTAGGGGAAGGGTTGCTATAAATGGTTGAGGTTGTGGGAGTGTCCTTTGTCCACTGTGAGGCATGGATGCTGGGTTCTGATTGTTGTTGCTCACTAGCGAAAGATCGTCGCCAATATGGAGAACGATGATGGCAGCCATATCCAGGTTGAGGTGACGATAGCAGATGAGAACGGCGGCGGCGGCGGTGATAAGCAGGCAATGAAACGGCGGTTCCTGCCTGATGGAGGCGAAACTGGCAGTGAAGATGATGGCTGGCCATCACTGGCGAAGTCCAGTGGCGAGGCTGAGGTCTGGGTGCGGAGTGAATGATTGACAACAAAGGTGACGACTGGTAGCGAGGGCGAACATGGATAGCGACAAATGGCAGCAAAGGCGATCACTGGTAGTGAAGGCGATGGCAGGTAGTATAGACTGATAGCATCGGCGATAAGTGGCAGAGATGGCTGTCAGTGAAGGCGACCACGATGACAGGAAGTAAGGTCTTCCGGGCATGGTGAAGACTTTGTGATGCCTAGAAACTTTCGCTAACGATATTCCAGCCCTAAGAGCAGATCACACAGTTGTTACCCGCAAAACGTAGAAGGGTTCAGACTGTTGGATCGTTCGTCACATGTGTTGTCTATACAGGAACATTTTTAAAATTTGCAAAAAAGAAGTGGGTGGGTGCCACAGACAGTTGTTATTTTTGTCACAGGTGTTGTCTATATAGGAGCATTTTTAAAATTCTCGATGAAAGTGAGTGGTTGACACCGAGGGTTTTGCCGAACTGGGGGGCCTCAGAGCAACTTTTGCCATTTTACTCACCCGTGTGTCAATGTCGCATCCTCCCTGATGACTCCACAGGCGAACACAAAACAATAGTGCTGAAAAAGAATAATCACCCTTTGCTGCTTCAGTTCACGTTCATATTGAATCGAATGGTTTTGAACAGTCCCTGGTGGTTCCTACTTGTACACGAGAGAAAAAATTGCGATCGCTGTGCGCTCAAAAATTGTGGGAACACGTCTGATGGAGATGCATCCGCACAATGTCCTTAGAGAAGGGTTGAAACGCCAGAGGGTGTCCAGGGTGGCAAAGAATGTCCTATGTTGCTCATCGCCCCGCTAACTGTCGTTTTCGCTGCGAACTGTGTAGGTATCATCTCCCCTGGGAAAGGAATGGTTTCAGTGACTCCCTTTATGCCACACCCTACGGCCTTTTCGTGCAGATTCTGAGCGTCGGTGCGTCTGGAATGTTTTCCTCTGCCACTCATAAGAAAAACCCATGCTTTCAATGGTGGGTGTCGCGGTTCTTACCTTCATCGCAGAGGCAGGGGAAATGTGGGTAAGTAGGGGTGTGATTATCGTGTGAAACGTCCACGGTGGCTTTGGGCAGAATCATGGTGAAATTTGGTGGTTATGTGATATCATTAACGCAACTCACACATCACATCAACTTCTGAGCTGTGGCCCTTTCTTCGCGTGTGTCGACACCCTGCTGTCTGCAGAGTCGTCGAGCAAGAGCGTCATGTCGCAGGCGCCACGCTTTTGCGCCGTCGCAGAGGAAATTTGTTGGTGCCTTCGAGCCCAACTACAAACTTAAGTGTCTCTATGGTTGGGAATTGCGGGGTTGGAAACAGTTATCCTTTAATTCTGATGCACAGTGCATTAACCAACACTACTACCTTGAGATTCTTCCTGAACTCCTTGAGATACTAAGAAAAAAACGCCTGAATTGTGCAAGAACAATCATAGGTTCTGAATAAAGAGATTTGTAGCGAAGTACAGTATTCCATTGTTAGACCTCCCACTCATTCGTCTGACCTGGCACAATGTGACATTTACCTATGCCCGATGTTAAATCTGCATTAAAAGGAAGAAGATTTCAGTCCGTTGAAGCAGTGAAACATACAGGCGGCACGCGCCGTCAGGGAGCTCTCTGAGGAAGACTTTAAGCACAGCTTCCATCAATGGAAAATTCGCATGGAACGTTGTACCAATACAGGAGGAGAGTGTATTGAAGGGGACACTATTAAATATATATATCTTTTTCATAAAAAATTTATACACGAATAGGTTCATTATTTTATAGCCAAACCTCGTATGTGTTTACTGTCTGCGAAATGCGTTGTGAAGAGTGTTATAAGCAAAAAATTGATAAACTAAAACGCTGTGTGTGTATTGAAGGGGACACTATTAAATATATATATATCTTTTTCATAAAAAAATTTATACACGAATAGGTTCATTATTTTATAGCCAAACCTCGTATGTGTTTACTGTCTGCGAAATGCGTTGTGAAGAGAGTTATAAGCAAAAAATTAGTAAACTAAAACGCTGTGAAAAGTTATGCTTCGTGCATCAGTTTAACTGCATGAACAGCGAAAATGTAATAAGGGATAAACGTATTCCTTTCATCATTTTGTGGTGATCGTCAGTGCGAAAATGTTTCTTAAAGTTTTTAAATAATGTATAACATTTGTTGCGAGTTTGTAAGTGTTCTCATTCTCAAACCCAAATACTGGGTGACAAAAGTATGAGTTTTCACAGTTCGTGGGATACACTAATTTTTCACACCCCCCACCTCCATAACCAGAGATCAGAAACGGAGCGAGTGACTTTCCTTGGAAATCAAACGACAGTTGTTACGTCAATGCTGTATTGTCCTCTCACCTTTCCGCGGTAGCTCCGCGCGTATGACGGGACTGCAAACGGTGACGCTGCGATCGTCTCGTACACGTCTACTCGCTCCCTTACTGAACAGTGCAGTCGTTTGTCATCAGTGGCGAGCATTGAGTAACATCTATACTTCTGTTGTTATCGTGCCGGCCGTTGTGGCCGTGCGGTTCTAGGCGCTTCAGTCTGGAACCACGTGACCGCTACGGTCGCAGTTTCGAATCCTGCCTCGGGCATGCATGTGTGTGATGTCCTTAGGGTAGTTAGGTTTAAGTAGTTCTAAGTTCTAGGGGACTGATGACCACAGATGTTAAGTCCCATAGTGCTCAGAGCCATTTGAACCATTTGTTGTTATCATCTTGAAATCTGTGTCTTTTGCTAAAGCTCAGAACAGTTTACAAATATTAATCTCACTGACATGTTAACACAGTGGTAATTGCGACGGAATTCTGAAACAGTGTTTCATTAAACAAGCATCTTAAGACACGATTGATCAATGATTTATGGAAAAGCTCACGTTCAGCGTCAATATAAACGTCTGACTTCTTCACTTATGTTGTTTCAAACTCACATATATTTCCAATTCATCGTCGATTGTCTTTAAAATGTTACATAATTGCCGGCCGAAGTGGCCGTGCGGTTAAAGGCGCTGCAGTCTGGAACCGCAAGACCGCTACGGTCGCAGGTTCGAATCCTGCCTCGGGCATGGATGTTTGTGATGTCCTTAGGTTAGTTAGGTTTAACTAGTTCTAGGTTCTAGGGGACTAATGACCTCAGCAGTTGAGTCCCATAGTGCTCAGAGCCATTTGAACCATTTTGTTACATTATTCCATTGAAAAAATTTGTATTTACTTGGATATTGCCGTAGGTAATGAAGTATCGCACGTTAAATGCGCGCTATTTGTGATTCAGTGCCATTCTTGTACTGAGAAGAGCTTAGACCCTGCAGAGTGGCTTATGGCTCAGACCTGTAGAAGGTAGCCCAAGCATTCACACCTGTAGGAGCTGAAGTGGATTGTGAAGTTCATGTGGACGCTATACTACTCATCCGACTACGGTTAAGTATCGAGAAAAATCTATTGAAAACGAGTCAACATTGTTCATAAAATAATTTTATGACTAACTCACACGCAGATGGCTGATTCACGTAAAATAACGTACGCAACGGTGACTGTATCAGCTATTAATGAAACGTGGCGTATGGGGAACAGGGCACTTTTTGCTACTCCATTTCCCAAAGAGGAGATAAAAGTAGTTAACGTTTTAAGAGAGCTTTACCACCACTTCGGTCCTTAAAAATTCCTGAGGTTGTAATGAAGTCAGTACCTTTAGTAACAGATCAACGTTCTAATATATTAACAGCTGTGAAAGACTTCACTGAACTAACTTGTGCGTGTTATTGTGTTAGCACCTTGCTCTAACATACGTTGTAATTGGAGGTTGTAGAATCGCAGCCACAACTAAGAGAGACAATAAACTCTGTAAACCATTAGTGGCATTTTGTAAGAGACCACAGGTCGAAGTCCGATCTTACACTTAGACACACTGGTTTCAGTAACTGATTCCCTCATCGTGGTTAAGTAGCTGCTCCCACAAAAGGTGTTGAGTAGACTTCAGAATATGGATGAGCAGACTGTAAACGTGCTTATATGTTCCTCAAACCATTCAAAAAAAGCTAGTCATAATCTAGATCGATACAAAAATCTAACGCTCCATTCGGTACTTCCCTGGCGGTGTATGCTTCTGGATGATCACTTGAATGTTCAAATGTGTGTGAAATCTTATGGGACTTAACTGCTAAGATCATCAGTCACTAAGCTTACACACTACTTAACCTAAATTATCCTAAGGACAAACACACACACCCATGCCCGAGGGAGGACTCGAGCCTCCGCCGGGACGAGCCGCACAGTCCATGACTGCAGAGAATCAGACCGATCGGCTAATCCCGCGCGGCTGATCACTTGAGTCCTAATGAATTAGATAGCCTTTGATAGTGGCAATAGTTAAAGTAAGATGCAGAAGTAAGATGGATGGAAGGAATGATAACATTAAAGTGTATTTGTACCACAAGATAGCAACATTTTTGTGTCCTTCATATCGTGACTTTTTGATGCTGAGCACTGAAGACAGAGAGAATGATTTCAAAGAGGATGGTGCTATGTGTGTAAACATTTCAGGTGAATTAACTACTATACACCCTGGTTATTCTATGATCCTGAAACATGATGATGAGTTAACATTGCTACAAATAACGTTCCGTTCTTTCTAGTTACTCGTGGTTCACACGAAAGCATGGTGTCCTGTAAACTGCACCCAGAGAAATGTACACACAGTGAAATTTGCACCCATAAGAGGTCGAGGAAGGGTTCACTAATCCCCCTGTCCCAACTCCGCCAGTTAACCGGCAGGTAGAAGAGCCTGCGGCCCATCCCACCCCACCCTAATCCGTCAGTGCAGGCAGGTAGGGTTCGCCAAGTATCCGCCGGTATCTACAAACAGTGCGATGGATCGGCGAGCAGGTGGCGGGCCACTTAGACTTTAGGAGGTATGCGGATGCAGAGGGCTACAAATGCACTAGCAAAATTTTTATAACCGGAAGTGATTATAATGTTTTGGTTTCTGTCTAACTTTTTTTCTTTTGACGACCAGACCTTTAGAAAGTATAATGCAAAATATGAAAACCCAATTAGAAACCCGAATTTTAAAAATCGTATCTGTTCTACACGACAAAGCATATTTCAAAATAAAATATGGTCTGTACCTATGGATCAAGATATGATAAACATACTTTGCATAATATGTGTTGTCACTCTAACGAAAAGGTCACTTTTCGTTCATACAGGTAAACCATTACGTCACCGACAATGTTTTGGAACCTGTCCAGGAATATTTTGGTATGAGGGACCCATGGTTTCCGGTGGTTCGTCATGGAGTAATTACATTTCTTTTGATTTCTTAACCTCTGTAACAGTGTTGAATACATCTACACAACAGTGAAAATATCGATGGTAGGCTCTGTGTGTCTCATTTGAAAACAAACTTTTTCCATTGACTGACGATACCTGCTTCTGGCAACAACAAGGCCTACTTTACTCTTAGTCCTCAAGCTCGCATTCCGTATTGCTCATTTCAGTCTCGGGTTGGTTTTTCCAGCAGTGCTAGCTGTTCGTTAACAGTGATACACAACCGTACGTGTAGGTTTACTGGCAAACAATTGGCCAATATCCCCCTCATCTATTGGTTCACTGAATGGAATGGAAAAACAGCACGACGACTATATGCTGAGCTGTTCTTGCATCTACGGCAACCCCGTAACAGCAGTTTTGTATCTGTATGTAGGTGCCCACGAAAACCGTGATCCTTTCTTGCTATTATGTTTTGGTGATTGCTTGTTACAGCATTTCCACGTCTGCGAACGTATGTTCACAGAAGCAAAGATAATTCTCGTAACAAAGCCAATCAAGTTTGAGATAACAGCCACATCTCGAGCTTGGTATTTTTTGTATACCGGTTTCGCTCTTCAACTGAACAAGAGGATCGTCAGGATATACAATTTAAAGTTGGCTGATAGCACAAAAGATTAAATGGCTTACCATAGTGCTTAAAGTCACATTTAAAGTACGTTTAAAGCGCATTGGGAAATGATGATACTGATGCTCTTGTTCATTTGGAAAGCGAATCTGGCAAATAAAAAATACCAAGTGCGAGTTGTGGCTGTGTTCAAAAAAGTTAATTTTAACAGTCACTAGACGGTAGGCAAACCGGCCGGTGTGGCCGAGCGGTTCTAGGCGCTTCAGTCTGAAACCGCGCGACCGCTACGGTCGCAGTTTCGAATCCTGCCTCGGGCATGGATGTGTGTGATGTCCGTAGGTTAGTTAGGTTCAAGTAGTTCTAAGTTCTACGGGACTGGTGACCTCAGATGTTAAGTCCCATAGTGCGCAGATCCATTTGAACCATTTTTGAACCGCAGGCAATGCCTGCTCTTGCGAAAACCTAGTAGGTCCTAATTGCATTATTGTTTTGCAACGAGCAACTGGAGACCACGTGTCTCTATACCAAAATACTTAGAAAACGATCCCGAACTAACCCTGAAATTTTGTTTGTGGAGTCCTGGCTCACCCTCTATAGGCGACTTGACTTGCAGACCTGCACTATCTTCTCAAAGTCCTAGCGCCATGAGTGAGCGTCACCTATGCGCGTCTAAAAACGTGTAAATAATTTTCTTTATTGCATTGATTCAACATATCAATCCATATTGTGCAAACCACTGTGAAGTGCATGGCAGAGTACACTTCCAGCTGTACCATTTATTAAGGTTTCTTATCGCAGCATTCACGCATGGAGCGTCGAAAGAATAATTGCTTAAACGCCTCAATGGGCGATGTAATTAGTTTAAACTGTCCACGGTATCCTTACTGGACCGGTACGTGGGGGGTAGTAGTATATTCCTAGACTTATGGTTTAAAGCTGGTTCTTTAAATGTACTAACTAGGTTTTCTCAGGATAATGAGCAATATTCTAGGATGAGTCGCACGAGTGTTTTTTGTGTGCGGTCTCCTTTGTACAATGGTTGCATTTCCCTAGTATCGTACCAATGGACTCACGTCTGCCCCCTGCTTTACCTACGACTAATCCTATGTGATCGTTCCATTTCACAGCCCACCGAGATGTTTTACCCAGGTATTCTTATGGATTGACCGTTTCCAGTTATGATTCGTTGATATTGTAATTATAGGATGCCACATGGTATTCGTTTTGTGAAGTACTTTGTTTTGCATTTCTCAATATTTAAAGGAAGCTGTCAATATTTTCACCACTCTGAAACTTCATCAGGCTCTAATTGAATATTAGTGCAGTTATTTTTCAGGTAGTACCTCATTAGAGATAGCCACATCATATGCGGGATGTCTCAGTTTACTAAAATATTGTCCGTTACGTCAGTACTTCACAACATAAACAAGGGTGGTCCCAGCACACATCCGTGCAGGACACTTGAAGTTACTTTTACGCCTGCTGACGACTCCCACCCGAGATAATTTGCTGTATTCTCCCTACCAAAAATCCTCAGTCCTGCCAAGAATTTCGCTAGATATACCATACAATCGTACACTTAGTAGTAAGCGTAGATGTGGTACGGAGCCAAAAGCTCTTCCGAAACGAAAAATACAAAATCTACCAGAATGCCTTCATCCATTGCTTTCGGGATATGATGTGGAAAAACTGCGGGGTGTTTTCGGAGTCCGTGCTGTTTGGCATGGAGGAAACCCCGAATTACGTTTGAGTTTAGAATACACTATAGACATTAAAAAAAAACGATGCGCTATGAAGGATCTGTCCGAAGGGACGGGAGTCGGTTTTGTGATGTACATGTACAAGCAAAATAATGATTACAATTTCGAAAAGGTTAAATGATTTATTCCAGAGAAATAGCTTCAGCAATTTAATAAGGCAATAAGGGTTGTGTCTACCATTGGTTCTTACGAAAGCAGTTATACGCCTCGCCATTTATTGATAGAGTTGGTGGATGTCCTGAGGGATATCGCGCGAAATTCTGTCCAATTGTCGCATTAGATCGTCAAAATTCCAAACTGGTTGGAGGGCAGTCGCCGTAATGTTCCGAATTTTCTCAATTGGGGAGAGATCCAGCGATCTAGCTGACCAAGGTAAGGATTGGCAAGCACGAATACAAGCAGTAGAAATTGTTGCTGAACTGTAGCCCACCATGACTTGCCATGTAGGGCAACAGAACGTTAAATGGAATATCGTCGACGTACTGCTGTGCTGCAAGGGTGCCGCCGATGGCAATCAAAGGGATCCTGCTATGTGTAAAAATGGCACTCAAGAGCATCACTCCTGGTTGTCGAGTCGTTTGGTGGGCGAGAGTCAGGCTGGTATCCCACCGCTGTGCGGAGCGCCTCCAGACACTTCTTCGGCCTGGAATCTCATTGACTGGAGTAGAATGGTCTTCAGTTACGAGCCCTGCTTCGAACTGATGACCAGCGAAGAAATGTCTGGGAATGCCCATGACAACGGATGGATGGCAATCTGGGAGTCATGGTCTGGGGTACCATTTTATTTCATAACAGGCTCCCTTTGGTGGTCATCCGAGGAATCCCCACAGGACTGAAGTAAGTCGATGATATTCCACGCGCAGTTTTGTTGTCGTTCATGACAAGCTATCCTAGGGTTACATTTCGGCAGGATAATGCCCGCCCGCATCCGGCGAGAGTTTATACTGCTCGTCTTCGTGTTTCCCAAACCCCAGCTAGGTCAGAAAGGTCGCCATATCCCTCCTCAGTTAAGAAGGTTTGGAGTGTTATTGGCAGGGCCCTCCAAAAATCTCGGGATTTTTACGATGTAACGCACCAGTTCGACTGAATTTGAGACGATATCCCCAGGGTATCCAACAACCTATCAAACAATTCCATGAGTCATAAGGACCAGAAGTGGAACAACGCGTTATTGACTTGCCAATATTTGAAGCTCTTTCTCTTGAATAAATCATCCAAATTTTTGAAATTATAATCATTTGTTTGTCTGTAAATGTGCATAACATCTAGCGTTTCCCTCCCATTCAGTTAATTCCCTGATGGCGCTTTTTATTTGTTTTATACCCTTCTGGTTTATGCGTATGGCCTCTGCGTTTTTCCATCTACGCAGCACACTTCGTGTTCAAGGGATCCATGATAGATTATGGTGAAAAGGGGCTAACTCTGATGAAAAGTTGGCATACCATCTGATGTTTTGTGAAATTTTAGCGGTCTCTGCTGTTCCTCAGTACCGCTGACACTAGTACCTATATCGCTTCTCTCTACAGTGGTGCGAGAATTATGAAGGAGCAATATTCCTTGATAATTCTGCATCATTGTCGTTATTGCTAAGTGGAAGATACATGATTATTATAAAACCAGACAATAAGTATTATACGCAGAAAGAAAATTGTATTCTTCACAACTTACGTTACATTTTACTGTGACAAGCATAACGATTTTTTATAGTAAGAATGAGTATTACCGATGACAGTGCCACTGTAGGGGAGGTACTAAAACCGGTTTTCCGAAATTCCTTCAGCACATTGGAAGCAAATACCCCGGAATTCGAATCAAGAACTACTACCGACATGACTAATTCATAAGAAGATATCCTCGGTGTAGGGAAACAGCTCAAATCACTCAGTACAGCAAAGTCTTCTGTCCAGGTGGTATACCTGTTTGATACCTTTCAGAGTACGCTAATGTCATAGCTCCATATTTAGCTCGACGAAAGTTCGTTCCAATAAACGGGAAAGTTGCACAGGAGAAGAAATTGGAGTAATCCGCTGAATTACCGACCCATGTCACGGCCGCCGATTTGTAGTAATTGTAATTTGTTCGAAAATGATCTGTTACCGCTTAGAAAACGAACCGTTGACACACAGTCAGCACATATTCGGTATAATAGTTCTTCTGAAACACAATTAGCCTTATATTCTAGTGAAGTCAGAGGTGCCATCGAAAGGTGACCCCAAATTGATTCCATATTTACAGATTTCCGGAAGGCTTTAGACACCATTCATCACAAATGGCTTCTATTCAAACTACGTGACTATGGAGTATCTTCTCAGTTGTAAGACTGGATTCGTGGTTTCCTGCCAGGAAGGTCACAGTTCATAGTAACTGAAGGAGAGTCATCGGGTCGAACGGAAGTGACCTCTGGCTTTCCCTAAGGAAGTGTTTGTTACACGCCCTCTGCTGTTCCTTGTGTATATAATTGATTTAGGAGACAATCTGAGCGCCTGTCTTAGGATGTCTCCATATGACGTTGTCATTTATCGTCTAGTAAACCCAGCAGAATATAAAAACCAGTTGCAAAATGGTTTAGATTAAATACCGGTATGGTGTGAAAAGTGGCAACTGTTACCGTAAATTGTGAAAAATCTGAGGTCGTCCACATGACTATTAAAAAGAATTCGTCAAATTTCGGTCATACGACAAATGACGTAAATCGAAAGGCTTCAGTTCTACTATGTATCTAGGGATAAGAATTACGAACAGCTTTATTTGGAACGATCATATAGATAATGATGTGAGGAAGGTAAAACAAAGACTGCATTTTACTGGTAGAACAGAACACAGGTCTAATAAAGAGACTCCACAATACGCTTGGCCGTCGTCTGATAGAGAACTGCAGTCCAGTATGGGTCCCTTATCAGATAGGATTGACGGATGGCATCGAAAAAGTCGAAAGACGGGAACGTCGTTTTCTCTTATCTCGAAGTAGGAGAGAGAGTGTGGTGGATATAATACTCGAGTTGGGATCATGAAAACAACGGTGTTTTTCATTGCGGCGAGGTCTTTCCAAGAAATTTCAATCCCCAACTTTCTCCTCCGATTGCGATAATGTTTTGTTGACGCCCACCTACGGAGGGACAAATCAGAGTTCGTACGGAAAGAGATGTTTGTCTTTCCTGAGCGCTGTTCGACGGTGGGAAGGTAGAGAAATAGTGTGAAAGTGGTTCTCTCAAAAGTCTGCCAGACACTTAAGTGTAAACTGAAGAGTAGTCATGTACTTGTAGGTGTACATTCATCATAAAAGAAGGAAAAGTAGGACAGAAACGTTAAAAGAAGTGGAACAGCTGTCACATGCATGTGTAAGAGGGAATACCGTAGCGCGTTATGCAGACAACTGATGGGGCTCTTGCTCTTCTTCCGACAGTTGGATATTTTGTTCACATTGGTTATTTGCAGGGCGGCGTCTACGCTTCTTGGTCAGGGTCGCGCAGTACGACACTGCGGCCAGACGGAGTGGCCGAGCGATGATTCGGGATGCCGTTAGGCTGAGACGTATTGAGCAGGTAGTTTCCACATAAACCGATTGTTAATTTCACAGATTTCTGGTTGTGTGCAAATTTCACTTTGTGTAGCTTTCTTATATCCGAAAGTACATCAGGCCCGTCGAAACAGCCGCATTCTCGGAAATTTCAGAGGTATGCGGGAACCGAGGACTACGTGGACAAACACCGCGAAGTAATGTTGCGCCACTCAGTGACTGCTACCAAAAGAATACGGAACGGAAACCAATATTCTTGGATGGTAGAAAGAACATGAAAAGATTCTGCTTTCTCTGGCACGTGTGGCTATGAACACAAGTCGTCTGAACCCTAATGTCGTGGACGACAATTTCATTGGTTTAAAGTAACGATGATCGGTTAAATATTTTGGATTATGTTAATTGAAGTCGATGAAATTCAGAAAATAAAGTAAATTTGTGATACAACATTGTTTTAATTTAGTAATCCCTTCCAGCGGTCGCCTAAAACGCCTGGAGGATTATCGTCTCTGGGGAATTTCTTAAATTTTCGATAACAAACGACAGAGAGTTGCCACATTACTCGTAAGCGTCGTTAAATGAAGCGTGGTTGATTTTTAGCAAAAGTAGCCAGGATCAAGTATTTTAAAACAATGTCTATGATTGCGTAAGACATAAATTTATGTACAACACTAATGGAACAATGCTAGTAATATATAGTAAGGAGTCAAGCGTATCAATTTGTGTAATCGTTTTTTCATGTTAATTTACTTGTATACGCTAATAGTGAGTTGCATAGCATATCATCCATTTTTGTAATTTTATGAGGACTGGTGTAATTTTATTTTAATATTTAACCACTATTCAGAGAATAAATCTCATCACTGTGTCCCTTTTACTTGTAATGTTGTCACACACTCGATAAACAACCGAAAGATAACACCTTTGGAAGAAATATGCATAAAGCAGAACGCGATTTCTAAACGTCTATATGGCAACACCTCTATATAGCTCTACAGACGGGAATTGTTTTCGTCAACAGCTGTTGGCACCTTTCTGTTGAAAGCTGTCAAAAGTGCTGCCAGATGTCAGACACTTCGTGAAGTGGACTCCACTTCAATAGCATTTTAGTAGTAAAGAATAACTGTATTAAAACCTCATGCATGATGTGGCAATTTTTTCACGCTTCTCAGTGTTCATGTAGTCATATCGCTTCGTGTATGTCTCATACGAACAAACATTTCTGTAGGTACGTTCAGCGGCATATGTGGATACTGTCAGAAAAAGATTTTGCGAGTAGAGTTGCTATAAAAGAAGTAATAAAGTTAAACGTTATGCATGATGCACAGCGATTGTTACCTGACAGTATGAGACATGTGTACCAAGTTTGGTTGAAATCGATCCAGCGGTTTAGGGGAAGATGTTGAACAAACATACGTACATAGATACTTTTATATGCACATCCATTTTTTTATAATATGTATGGACATGAATAACAGATCAAGGTGTAAGTTCTGTTTAAGAGTCACTACATACCCCATAACGAATTAAAATATTTGTAATTTCCAAATAACTGTGATAAATACATTGATTAGCCAAAACGTTATGAACACTTGCTTAATGCATCACTGAATCTGTGTGCCAGATAGCCGACAGTTTGTTGGTAGGTGTGTGGTGATATGGGGCATTAGATGTCGAAGCACAGGTTATGCCATTCCCGTGAGTAACTTGGATCTGATAAGCGTACGGGGGGATTGCGTCGGATATCTACCCAGAGGGGTCCCTAAGATTAACATAAGACCGATTTGGCTGCCGAGACATCGATGTGAATTCACTATAATGCTGCTCAAACCACTGTAACACGCTTTTGGCTCCGAGACATGTGCTATTATACTGCTGAAAGATGACTTCTCTAACAGGGAAAAGCCGGCCGGGGTGGCCGAGTGGTTCTAGGCGCTTCAGTCCGGAACCGCGCGACTGCTACGGTCGCAGGTTCGAATCCTGCCTCGGACATGGATGTGTGTGATGTCCTTAGGTTAGTTAGATTTAAGTAGTTCTAAGTTCTAGGGTACTGATGACCTCAGAAGTTAAGTCCCATAGTGCTCATAGCAATTTGAACCATTTTGAATCTAACAGGGAATACATCAAACCTAAAGGGATGCAGGTGGTCCGCAGCTGTCAATATTTCTTAAATTAATTCTATATAACCCATACAATCGCAGAAAAATGAGTTCCATAGCATAACACCAGCCTGCATTCGCGGCACTCTGCATGCTTCGAGCCGTTGTTCGACACGACGGCGGTTGTAGATACGACCATCGACCTAGTGTTACATCCATGAGTGAAACCAAGTCTGAATAGCACTAGTGACAACAAAATGGGGAACTGTTAAGACATTGTTAATAACGGAATTGATAAAATATAAAGTAGCAACAGTAATGTATTTAGGCGCGGCGAGAGGAGCCACAGACCCGGAAGTGTGCTGGCTTGCCGGCGTCAGGTTAACGGGCAGCCATGTTGACAGCAAGCTAACAACAGTAATTTATTTAAGCGTGGCAAGATGAGCCACAGAGCTGGAAGCAGGCTGGCTAGCCGGCGCAAGGCTGATGGGCAGCCGTGTTGACAGCATGCTAAAGCTATAGCCATACTGGCAGGAGGAGGGCTCTGTGTACACTTCTGGTAACGGGACCTTGAGAAGGAGTGGAATTAAAGCAATACGCAAAGAGCACAAATAGTTAGAGAGAGAGCATGGGACGACAGGGAGAAAGAGGGATGGCCTTCTGGTGGAGACAGCACTACGCCATGAGAAGCCAATACGGGGCTTCGGATGCAGTGTATGACCATAATTAGAGAAGCATTTAAACCCCTCCACCCAGCCGCTGAAGAACCACTGAAGAATTGCGCACAATAAAAGCCAATAAGGAGGCAAGTAGCCCTTGACATTACGCCTCGGCAATAGCCGGTAGGGTCGAAGGCAAAATGATATAAAAATTGGCAGTAAGACATTCCGAGAAAAAAGTAGACAGAGTTAGACAGACAGGGAATTATTTGGAAGAGGCAGTCGATGTGCGAGCAGTCAGGAGATAGTCTGCAGGCGTCAGTAGGCAGCAGCTGTGGGACTCTGATTTAAGTGTGGATCGCATTCTAAGAATAGACAGATTGACAGTGTCATTACGCCGTCTCTGTATCAGACTTGGCCACTGATAGGACACATCTGTGCCAGAGCTGTAGGGTTCAGTCTGTACATTTTCTAATAAACTTCAGGTTGTTGAACATTCGGGAGATTTGCTTAGTTATCTACCAGCCTTTTGTTACCTTCACATCATTTATCGTCACTTCTTAGTCAGGTCACATTCTCCCTCTGACTAAGGCGAATCAACTAAGTTGTGGTTACGAACCGTGTCGCTCAATCTCAGGCAAAACCCACACTTGGGACGTGACATAAATAAAATCTTTTGGTGCCCGGTGTGAGGTACCACAATGGCATTTACGCAACTGGGAGGTGGAGTCCACTGAAGGCAGCCAGTAGCCATTGCTACAGCGACTGTACCAACTTGTAGGTAGTTGTGGCGACTCGCAACTTTCAAAGTAAATAGGTTACCGGCCTCACGGCAATAGAATCCCAGAAGACAGAGTGGGTATGAGGCAGCGTAGGACTTCAGCAGCACGACGCAGAGCTACGAGGCACAGGGCTGCCTAAGCAGCCAGCGGGTCGAGGGTTCGAGACAGGTTGCAGGCCTAGTAGCGGCAGACGCTGCAGCAGCCGTAGCAGCGGCAGCCAAGGCGAACGATGGGGTCGGCACAGCCCAGCACATCGGCGGCCGACGCATCGCAGCAGCGCGGGAACAAAGCAGCGCGGAGCAACAGACCAGACGGTACACCAAGAGAAGTTGTACACATAAATATGTTTTAAGAAATTGTAGCTTTAAACTGTCAACAAAGTTAAGTTTGGTAAGATGCCCCAGATTAATGAATCCTTGTCGTCCTCCAGTAGTGGCCAGATATCAGTGAGAGTGTAAGGTGTGAGGCAAATCCAACACCTTCCATGAAAACCCTGACATGATATGCAGATCCAGTAGTGTGTCACATAGCTCCGAATAAATCGTGACATTAAATTAACCAAAGTAATACGAGTAACGAGTGAGCAAATGGAATACCAAAGACTAACACAAGAATGCCTAAATGCATGTTACACCTCCCTACCGTGAGACAGACGCAGTTCCGAGGGCGCAAACGAGAACAGAAGCCGAGAGCAGAACCGTGTTAAGCTGGAAGGCCCTACGATAAGGGACGGACGGACACCCACGTCGCCAGCTAACCGCTAGGACCACACCACCCGCAAGTTTCAGCGTGAGACTTTTTCGCGTCTCTGTTACGTTAGGACCACCCCCCAGCCAATGTTAAAAGCTAGAGCCCTCCAGAAGAACAGTATAGATCTTACAATAACACAAAAAGAGCTACACCACCCGCAAGTTTTAGCGTGAGACTTTTTCGCGTCTCTGTTACGTTAGGACCACCTCCCAGCACATGTTAAAAGATAGAGCCCTCCAGAAGAACAGTATAGATCTTACGATAGCACTAAAGGACCACATCAGCTGCAAGTTTTAGCTTGAGACTTTTTCGCGTCTCTGTTACGTTGCAAACTTTAAAAACATTGCCCCACCACGAAAAGTATAACGTTTCTCATTGGATAGACAGAATTGTTGTAGGCGGAGCTTAAGGTTAACATTGAGACCCTGATTGGTCAGATGAAAACACAGCCAGATAGTTTTTTTAAACCAGCTTCGGTAAATTGTAGTAAGGAGAAGTTAGGAGAGAGTTACTTCCGAGACAGCGAGGTGAGCGGAGCTGTGCTGCCCGTCGCCCCCTTACGAACACCGACAAGGTAATGAACGCACGCGATGCCGCATAACAGCGCATAAAGCTTCACTCAGAACTGCAGAGGTCTCATCTGTTACACCCCTTTTTTTTGCGTAATACTAGTGTCGATCGTCAATTGAAGCTCATAGTGTTCACATTTGCCACTTGAAGTAAAAATCTGAAACGGGATGATTTTTCTGTTATATAGTTATTGAGAAGCCACATCAGCCACTGTAATTTACGACAAGTTAGATAAGTAATTAAAGATAACTGAGGGTCACTGTAGACCATTTTGATAGTTTTCTCTTTTATGAAACTTAATTTAAACCTAGATTATAGATGTGATATGGCATAGGTCATCCTTCGATCCATTGTAGAACTTGGAAACCCACTCAGGGAATATTCGTTCACATTTTTGTTGAACGCAGTTGGTTTTTACCGTCCTGTATTAAAACATTTCCGTTTATCAATAGTGCAATTTATAAACAATGTTTTGTGAGTAGAATAAAATTTCCAATGGTAAAGTTAACTGCTTTTTCGACGTTATTTTACCAGCTAACTGAAAATAGGAAAGCCTTGAACCCCTTCCACTAAATTTAGTTAGTATTAAGATTCTTTTACAGGGAGTGCAGTGGAGCTGACGTTGAAATCATTAAGTATTTGGTTATATCATCGCTAGTCTCTCTGAACTCTTCTGAATTCTACATGTCGTGTGTGGTTTGGCGTCGCCTTACCAGCAACAGGTCTCAGGTTCAAACTAGTCAATTCCCTAAAAAACACGCTCAGAGCGTCGTTGCACGAAAGTGATAGGGAGACACGATATAGAACAAACAGATACCACGCAGAATGTTAGAAAGAAGCATTGTTTATTGTTTCGAAAGTGTTCGAGGGAATCAAAATAGAGCTCAGAGAGTTTACTGAAAATGTGGACGCAGCATTCGAGCTAGTAAAGCCGGAGGAAGACGAAACGTTGCTAAAATTTGTGAAAGTAAAACTAACCGGTGAAGCCAGATCGGGACTGCAAGTGCGCGAACGCACGAGCACGTGGCAAGAAGTGAAGCGTGTGTTAGAAGAGAGCTGTGCGAGTAAGCGTACCGTAGACAATTACGAGTGAAAGATTTTTCAAGCGATACAGGGACAGGGAGACCCAATTGCGCTGTGGGCAAGCCGAATTGACGATATGCGGAGAGATATCAGGGAGGCCGTAAACAGGGTCACGGCTATAGAGAACTTAATGGGCGCAATAGAATTGGTCGATTCGTTAGGAAGAACCTGTCTTATACAAGGGTTAAGCAACAATAGAATCCAAACGACAGTAGGAAGCAGAGACGATGAAATTACGCTAGCGGCAGCAGTGTAGTTGGCAGTGCAAGAGGAGAGCGCGATACCGTCCATGAAAGAGCCGGGACTAGCCCCGAGGGCAACCTTTAACCGTGGAAGAGAAACAGTGGCGAGCTCTAGAGGTATTAAGGAACTAAAGTGTTTCACGTGCGGTTTGAGAGGTCATATTGCGAGCAAGTGCAGGAAGAATAAGCCAGAGGGTAGAGTACGGCAATGACGTGTAGAGAATTCACCAACTTTTGCTATGGGGCGACAAGCCTGAGCATACCGACGCTAAAGTCGGGTGAGGCTAAGGAAAATTCATCCGATTGATGTAAGAGATTTCAAATGGAACCATAGAGAAAGCGATGGAGGTTTACGGGAGTGAAGATGTCCACAATGCAATTTACCAGGTAACTGTGGACTCCCGTCTATAAGGGTAAAAGACGTAGCCTGCTTTAAGTGTAAACGGCTGGGCCACAACTCTAAAGATCGTCATGAAGGGCCCTGGCACGCCTGGAGTACAGGCAGGGTGCCAGTATCTAGTAGAACCGGTAACGTGGTGCCGGAAAAATAAGAGACGGCATGGCCGCACAGACGGGCCTTGTTGCGAGAGGTAAACCCACAGTTAGGGTAATAGACTGTGCAACGGACAACGATGTTTTAGTATTGTACTGCATACAGCTAAAAAGATATTTAAAGTTATTGATAGACACAGGATCACAGTAATGTTTATTAAGGAGAACAAGTATTCCAGTGAAAAGTTCAATAAGACTTAATGTAGCAGATAGGCTTCGGCTGAAAGGTGTAACAAGCGAAGCCGCGAATACGATAGGTGCAGTAAGGATACACCTAAGTGTGGAAGGTGCTGGAAATGTCAGGCACAAGTTCTATGTGTACGGATCTGGATTAGACATCCCGTATGACGGTTTAATAGATAGAGATTTCTTAACAGAGCGTAAGGTCAAGTTAGACTATGCAGGTAAAGTAGAAGGAGAGCCGAAGGGACATGAGATCGAATCGCATTCAGGATTAGGGCAGGAAATAGGGCCCTGAGACGAAAGAATAATGTTATTAAGGGTGGACGGAAAAGTACCATGGAGAAGCGAAAAAAAAAAGATTATTCCAAGACAGGAAATTGCACAGGGGCGGCATGTTCCTGAATCCTTGATGAAAGTGAGAAATGGCAAATGCATAGTGAGTGCATTGAACTTGTCAGAGAACAGAGTTCACTTAGGAAACGTCAGGTTAATGACGGAATAGTTAGAAAGACTTGTAAAAGTACGCGACGTAAAAGGTAGCACGGATGTTGTAGGGAAGATGGAAAGTCGAGATAGTGTTCTGTGAAAGCAATTAAGATTGGATCACTTGAATGCTGAAGAGAAAAGCGCTCTAGTGGAGATCAGCGCGGAGTACGGAGATGTGTTTCATTTACCAGGTGACAAATTGTCCTATACTTCCGCAGTAAAGCACAGTATACCAATTGCGACGGAACGTGCGGGGAAGGTAGTAAATGCCAGACATTATCGGATCCCATAAGCGCAGAAGGAAGTGCTAAAAGAGCAAATAGAGCAGATGTTAAGAGATGACATAATTGTCGAAAGTAAGAACGCCTGGAACGCACCGTTACTAGTGGTTCAAAAAGGTTAGACCCAAGTGGCAAGCAGAAATGGAGAATCGTAGTTGACTACAGACAATTAAATGACATCACTGTAGGCGATGCATTTCCACTACCGAACATCTCCGATATTTTGGACCAGCTAGGGCATGCAAAATACTTCTCTACTCTTGACCTTGCAAGTGGATACCATCAGATACTGACGGATGAGAAGTACAGAGAAAAAACTGCGTTCACTTCGAACCATCAACAACATTATGAATATAAGAGAATGCCGACGGGACTGAGGGAGCCCCAGGATGTTTCCAGAGACTAATGAAAACAGTTTTGGCAAAGTGCGAAATGTTTTGTTTCTTTAGATGACATAGTATGTTGCGGGAAAAACCTGCAGGAGCATACCGAAAAGCTCCGGGAAATATCTGATAGGTTGCGAGAGCACAAACTGAAGCTGCAACCAGACAATTGTGAATTCCTGAGGAAGGAAGTAATCTTCCTAGGTCACTGTATTACTGACAGAGGAATAGCACCGGATATGGCGAAGGTGGAAAAGGTAAAGTTCTTTCCACAGCCAAGAACAACGAAAGAATTAAAAGGGTTTCTCGGATTAATAGCTTATTACCGCCGTTTCATTGCACAATTGAGCGAAATTGCAAACTCACTTCATGAGCTTTTAAAGAAAGGAGTAGAGTATAACTGGAGAGAAAGACAGAACAATGCGTTCGAAGAGCTGAAGGAGAAGCTGATAAATCCTCCGCTACTTCAATACCCAGATTTCACGAAACCGTTTGTTGTTACAATGAGTGCGAGTAACGCCGCCCTGGGAGCCGTCTTATCGCAAGGAAAGAACGTGGGCGAAGACTTGCCCATTGCATATGCGTCTAGAGCATTGAACAAGGCAGAACTAAATTATAGCACAACAGAAAAGGAATTGTTGGTCATAGTGTATGCAGTAAAACAGTTTAGACCACATATATATGGACGAAGGTTTATAGTGGTAACAAACCGCAAGCCACTGTCATGGATATTCAGTGTAAAAGATCCGAGTTCAAGACTCCTGAAGTGGAGATTAGAGCTAGAAGAGTATGACTATGAGGTAATATACAATCCCGGAAATCTAAATAGTAATGCGGATGCGCGAAGCAAAATAAGGCGTGAAGGGAAGGAAGAGAGAGATGCGAAACAGAATATGGAGACAGAGAAGATACCTGTAGCACATGCAAGTGGGGAACATAATTCCGTTAACGGGCGGCAAGCACAAGTGTCGGCTGAAACAGAACAGGAAGCAGATAGTGAAGAGGAAATTAGTCCGGAGGAAAAGGAGAACATACTGAAAGAGATGCATGACAATCCTTTGGGAGTTCACCAGGGAATGCACAGGACATTAGAAGGAATCAAGGCGTACAAGCGGTGACGCGGAATGAAGCGTGATATAGAAAATTCGGAAACGTCCGTCATGTCAGAAAAATAAAAACATACTGATGAAAACAAGGATGCATTTAGAAATTACAGACACTGCAGAGAGAGTATTTGAGAAACGGTCAGTGGATATAGTAGGTCCGCTAGATGTATCCAGAACAGGCAAAAGGTACATGTTAACATTTCAGGATGATTTCAGTAAGTTAACATTAAGAGTTCCAATCGAAGGGCAAGATGCCGAGACGGTAGCTGAAGCAGTCGTGGAAACCATTGTATTAAGGTATGGAATTCCATCAGTATTATTAACGGATCAAGGTTCGAATTTTCTGAGTGACGTTTTTAAAAGAGTGTGTAAACTGTTGGAAGTTAAGCGTATACATACTACAGCTTAACACCCAGAATCAAATGGTTAACTAGCACTAGAAAGGAGTCATAGGACACTTGTAGCGTACCTCACACGCTTTGGAACAGGCGATCAAAGTTCTTGGGACAAATGGGTACCGTATGCAATTTTTGTGTTCAGCACTGCACCACACAGCAGCACAGGCTACACACCATTCGAACTACTATATGGGAACAAGGTCAAAATACCAGGAGTACTGCATCAGGAATCACAACAGGCAAGCTACGATTATGACTCATATGTAAATAGGCTAAGAACGAGAATGCAGGAAGCCCACAGAGTGGCTAGAGACTAGATTATAAAGAGTAAGAAAACCAGTAAGAGACGGTATGACATGATACAGAATCCAAAAGAATTCAAAGTAGGAGATAAAGTGTTACTGCACGACAAGTCGGAAATTAGACTCGCAATGGAGAGGTCCATTTGAAGTATTGAAAGTTGAAGGTCCTAATGTAGTAATAAAAATTAAGAGAAATGAGGAAACAAAATTACATGCAAATAGGTTGAATAAGTTCCTTTAAATTTCAGGTATGGCACACAAGTGGAAAATTGTCCAACTCCTCACAATGGTAGCCATATACGACATCACTGCATCAGAGTATGCAACGAACAGTTTTCCAGTGACACAGTTTTCGAGTTCTTCAGGATTATATTATGACAACGTAGAACCAGTAGAAATATATAGCACCACATGGAGAATTGTTACTTATATGAATCTAGATGCTATAATAAAGAGGTTTCAGAAGGCGGAAAGCTACGGTAAAACAGTGGTAAAAAGGTGCCGGGACACCTTGCAAAAGCCGGCCGGAGTGGCCGTGCGGTTCTAGGCCCTTACAGTCTGGAGCAGAGCGACCTCTACGGTCGCAGGTTCGAATCCTGCCTCGGACATGGATGTGTGTGATGTCTTTAGGTTAGTTACGTTTAATTAGTTTTAAGTTCTAGGCGACTGATGACCTTAGAAGTTAAGTCGCATAGTGCTCAGAGCCATTTGAACACCTTACAACAATTAAACGTAGGATTAATAGAGTGTAGGGTACTAGATCAGCAGGTAACACACCACGTAGAAAAAATTACAGGTCTGCAACAGCTAGTACAACAGCTGACGAAACATGAGAGTAGAAGGAAGAGAGGAGTTTTTAACTTCGTTGGACATGTGAGGAAGATACTGTTCGGGACATTAGATGAAGCAGATGCAGCATATTAAAAGGCAATAATAGATGCGATCGAAAGATATTCAGAAGGATTGCTTAGGTTAACAAAGAAACAAGCGGCAGTAGTAAGGGCCACGTTGGCAGGAGTGAGCAAGACACTGTATAGTCAGTTTCAAGACAGTGTATACCTTAGAATAAAACGAACTTGTTCTAACGACGGGCATGCGAAGGTTAGAGAGGTTCATGCGAGAGTTTGTAAAAGAAACAGACATGGGTTTCAAACGTGTAGCGACCTTTGCCACAATAAACGAACAAGTATTACGATTAGCGGCAGTATTTGGCCGAACTGAGGAAGAATATGAACAGATGATACACGCTATTGTAAATGCGCAAAAGGGAACACTGCAGCCTCACATCATAAACCTAGTTCAAATTGTGAAATATTTAAATTTAATACGTGCCGCGCTAAATGACGTAACGTTTCCTGTTCCTCTAGCCGAATCCTCATGATACCTACTACTAAGAATAACTGTTTTAGATGTTTTCATTGTGGGTAGTATATTAGGCTATGTAATCAACACCCCCTTGATAGATAATACTAATTTTAACTAGTATAGAGTATTTACAATACCTAAAGAGATCCTGGAAATAAAATGGAGGTATGTATACATAGAGCCAGAAGAGGAATTCTTACTAACAGATGAGTCCAAAAGCCAATTTGCGAAAATTTCTGCGGAGCAGCGGAACTGCAAGTAACTTAGTAAGAGTAGACGACTGTGCAGACAGTCATTTGCCTTGTTGTCAACATTCGATCACAAAGTGTGTTAAGCCAAGTTGTAGCAACTGGTGAGAAAAATTCCGGAAGATTGTGTGCGAAAAGTGGTTGAACTGAATCAAAGCATTTGGACACATCTAAACAGTAATGAATGGTTGGTAATGAATAATTGTACGTAACGCCAAAAGAGAAAGGCCTAACGGTACAATGTGGAAAGGAACCACCGCCTAACCTAATAATGAAAGGGGTGGGTAAAGCTTCTACAGTAAATGTAAGGGATATGGAACCAGAGTGTTCATACAGACAGGCCGGTCGAGGTGGTCGAGCGGCTAGGCGCTACAGTCTGGAACCGCGCGAGCACTACGGTCGCAGGTTCGAATCCTGGATGTGTGTGACGTCCTTAGGTTAATTAGGTTTAGTTAGTTCTAAGTTCTAGGGGACTGATGATCTTAGAAGTTAAGTCCCATAGTGCTCAGAGCCATTTGAACCATACAGACAGACAAATACATAGTAATAACACAAAGAAAGATGGAGTGCCTCAGAATAATCTAGAATGTGATTAACATTTTAACATTAGATTAGCCATTAGAGCAGGTAGTAACACAGTTGGACTATTTAAAAATCGCAGGAAAAAGACTGGACAATGTCCAGGGATTGGATGAAAGACAGGAGGAGGAATTGAAATGTTCTTGATACTTCCCACACTATTCTGTAGTTACGTACATAACTATAGTTATAATTATCCTGATTATAGTAACATGTTGTTGTAAACACTCTAAATTCTGTCAGGAATGTTTTAAAAGCATATGTAAATACTTTGACAATAATGATTGTTGTGGTAAAATGTATATAAAAATACAATTCTGAACCAGCATCCAGAAACAAGTTTTACTAAAAGACAAAGCAATAAAGAGACTGAAGATGTGGTGATTCATGTAATGTGAGGAAACAGCCAAGGTGAGACCATCTTATTCAGCAGCCAGCGTTAAATGAAAGCAAATTGTAAAAATATGTATACCGAAGTGTAACTTATGAGATGAACTGTATCAGTGTGGTTAATACACTTATATTCACGAATGTTTAATGAAACGGTGTTATGAATATGTAATGGGTTTAGGGAAGTATGTACTATCAAGTGCTAATGAAAACTTATTATATCAAAGTGTTAATGTATTAAAAAAATATAACCTGTAATGTATATAATTAAAAGAAAATAAAAGGGATTCACAATTGACGCTACTTTGAACAGTAACACCAATCTGACGGCGGGGAAGGTGTTATATCCACGAGTGAAACCAAGTCTAAATAGCACTAGTAACAACAAAACTGGGAATTGTTAAGGCTTTGATAAAAAATAAAGAAGCAACAGTAATTTATTTAAGCGTGGGAAGATGAGCCACAGACCTGGAAGCAGGCTGGCTAGCCGGCGCCAGGCTGACGGGTTGCCGTGTTGACAGCATATTAAAAGCTGTAAGCCATAATGGCACAAGGAGGGCTCTGTGTACACTTCTTGTAACGGGACCTTGAGAAGGAGAGAAATGTAAGTTAATACGCAAACAGCACTGATAGATAGAGAGAGAGCGTGGGACGAGAGGGATAAAGAGAGATGGCCTCCTGGTGGAGACAGCACTACGTCATGAGAAGCCAATACAGGGTTTTGCACGCAGTGTATGACCATATTAAGAGAAGCATCTCAAAGCCTCAACCCAGCCGCTGAAGAGCCACTAAAGAATAATGCACAATAACAGCCAATAAGGAGGCAAGTAGCCCTCGACATTAAGTCTCGGCAATAGCAGGCGAGGTCGAATGGAATATGATATAAAAATCGGCAGCAAGACGCCCGAGAAAAGAGTAGACAGAGTTAGAGAGACAGGGAGTTAGTCGGAGGAGGTAGGCGATGTGCGAGGCCGTCAGGAGATAGTCTGCAGGCGTCAGTAGGCAGCAGCCTCAGGTTTTAGTTGGATCGCATTCTAAGAGTAGACAGAGCGACAGTGTCATTATGCCGTCTCTGTATCAGACTTGGCCGCTCAATATACATCTCCGCCAGAGCTGTAGGGTTCAGTCTGTACATTTTCTAATAAACATCAGATTGTTGAACGTTCTGGAGATTTTATTACTTATCTCCCAGCCTTTTGTTACATACAGATCATTTATCGTCACTTCCGAGTCAGATCAAACTCTCCCTCTGACTAAAACAAACCAACTAAGTTGTGGTTACGAACCATGTCGCTGAATCTCAGGCAAAATCCACGCTTCGGACGCGACACTACTGCAGCAATAATGTGACTTAACCGAGTAAACGACACGTTTCCATTGATCTACAGTCGATTCCCGATGGTTCCATTTCCACTGGGATCGTAACTGACGATGTCGTTGGGACAACATATGTGCACGTAGGGCTGGAATCGTACGATGAACTGTGTGCTCCGAAACACTAGCGCGTGCATTAGCCAGAGATGACACAGATCACCATCTATCCTACTTTACAGAGCAGACAAGCTTCCGAACCCAACGTTCTATGGAGAGTGATGGACGTCCAACAATTTAGTGGGCAGGTGGTAGTTTCACTGTGCTTCTACCTCTTTCTGTAGATGCTGACAACAATGGCACGGGAACATTCGACCACCTTCGCCTTTTCTAGATGCTCGCTCATATGCTATGCGTAATAATAATGTACCCCCTGTCGAAGTCGCTAATCTCGGTGGAGTTCCCAACTTACAGCCTATATCATCTCTATGGTGATCCCCCACCCGTGTCTGCTCCGGTTACATACTTCTGTTACCGCGTCACGTGCGCGCAGTGTCACCAGGAGGCTTCCAACGCCGCAGTAGCAGTGGCCACAATGTTTTGCCTTATCAGCATATGTATATTAGACATATCAAAACTTCATATGTACCGGCTGATTATGAGTTAGCGAAAACTCACTTCGCAGGTACATAAAGGCTTGTATCTACTAGCAAGTAACTTCCGCCATGAACTTCAACAAGTGCTTGCTGAAGTGTTTGCATCAGAACTAAAACTTGCCCAAGTTTGCTTCTGCAAGTCACTTCGTCGAGTTAATTTCGTGAAGTAGCTGCAAGTACGTGCTGAACGGTTTCCACTAGAGTTGCTTCGTGAAATAGGTAATGGGAAGTTTACAGTGTCGTGATTAAAACCAGAGCGGCCGCCAGCGTTGTTGCATTATGTTTACTGTTGAAGGGAAATCGTTACGAAAAACCCAATTACGAGAAGGGGAAACGTTTGGGCAAAGAAAAGGATACTTAATAGTACATATATAAGTTATCAAGGAGCACCATTCAATGAAATGAAATCAAGGGATTTCACTCAGATTAAAACATTGCAAAATAAGAGAAATCAGGGCTCGCACAGAAAAATTTAAGTGTTCGTTTTTCCCGTAAGTCGTTCGAGAAAGGAACGCTAGAGAGACAGCCTGAAGGTGGTTCATTCAACCTTTTGTCAGGCACGTTATTGTGAATAGCAGAGTAATAACGTAGATGTATATGTACATATGTACTAGATTTGAACCCTTATGTCTATTTTACAATCAAATATCTGAAATCAGTATCCAGAAATACAGTAGCCTGTATCAACAAGAGATGTCCTTTGACTTACTCTTCGATTGTGACAAACGTTAGACATTTTTTGTTAGATTTATGTGTATGCTAACATTAAGAAAATCTACTAAAATTTTAGGACTTCCATACTGCCGTCCTGCTTCACCTTCCAGGGAAACAAAGTAGTCTATAAATTGATTTCTCACTTCCTTGACTGTGGTGGCCATTTATACGTAATTACGGGCTGAAATGGTACAATTGTTTAGGATCACCTGTCCTTATGTCATTTTCGTTTCCGGCACTGACTTCGTACCGGTATTCAACAGGAAAAAGTTCAGCAGGTTTGAAAAAAATACAGGAACTGACTAGTTCAGCAACTTGTAGCAAGTTGCACGAAACTGCTTCCACTAATTTGCGGAAGCTACTTCTACAAGCTGACCAAACTTGCAGAAGTTGACTTGGTGTGGTGTCTCTATATCGAGCCACTTGCTGAATTAGCTTGTGCGAGCTACTTGCGGTTGCTAACTTGCTGCTGAACACTAATAATGAGCCGAGAGTGCCGGAAGTGCGGTCATGGCCTACTGCTATGGACCCAGTTAGAATAATTGAACCAGGTAACATTCCAAAGTCCACTACATTTCTGTTGTAAGTATGCACATGTTCTCTTCTAATTGTAGTTTTAGCTCATAAGGGAGCGAATGTAATCAGCTTCTATAGTGCCCGTCGTCTTTAGTGGAATCGTGCATGAGAAGCTAAATTCATCGTGTATAACTGTAATTAAGTGTCAGTGTATTAGCAACAAACCAAATACATTCCAATTAATTGTTTCCTTTATCATTCAGTTCCAGCTCTGAGGTTGCAGTAACTAAGATTTTGTCAGTGGTAAATAAAACAATCTGGGAGCAGTCTGGTACACACAACGTTATAAGACAATCTGGGACGAGAATCCGAAGTACTGTGATACAGTACTTAGAAAGTTTTCTATGAGGTCCCATTGTCTGATACACTTCACTTCCCCAGAATTAATACGAAAAATCTTAGTCGTTCATTTTCCATACCTACGCCTGATAATCTGTGATCGCCCCATTCCATCCCGATACTTGATCTAGGTTTTAGCGGCATGTTACCAGTGCTTACTCTTCTTCTTCATCTTCTTCAATTCCATCATAATTTCAAGCGTCACGGCACGAGTATTTCACTCGGCAGAAAATATTCTTATCCAAACAAATTCGTCTATCTACAAGAAACCTATGTTGTCATTCGTCATTTGCAATGTATATTTTTTGACAGTGTTACATTTTCTGCAGTTACTCAACGTTAATACGTCATCTTGCACCGCCATTAAACATTATGATAGCGCCGTTCACTAAAACAACTAGCTCATATACTACACCGAAAAATAATAATTGTTGTTTCAAGTTTCCGTAGGGCCCTCATTATTGTTTCTGCAGAACCTTCAACGTCCAGGAAAATAAACGAAAGTCGCATCAATTTTACCAGGTAAAAGCCTTGATAATTAACGTATCAAGGCTACAAACGATTTTCTACACCTTACATGACCAACTGAACAAGAGGTCTGAATTTCCTTCAGACATCTTAATAATGTTCTCACATGGTAACCAGAACGAGGCCCAAAATTCGAAAGCAGTGTCAGCAATGAAATACAATATTTTTCACTGAATGCACGTTTATTAAGAACACTAACGTAAAGCCGCAACAGTAAAACTCCTGGCCGCAACAGAAAACCTCCTGGCCGCAATAGAAAAGCTCCTGGGCGGAGAGTGCAGCTATTTGTACAGACATCGAAAGTACCATAATATAGAGACATCACAAACGTATCAAATTTCCAGAACCTTCCGCAACTGATAAATACTAAACGACAAATAATTGCAGATGGTCAGGTTTCAACTGGCGACCCGCATCACGCCAGCCAGTGGAGCAAATCATTATGCCGGATTGCATGCAACACAAGTCGCAGTAATATCTAACGCAGCCTATTGCAGTTGACCTTTCCATATGTTCCATCTGTAATACACATTTACCAGTTCCTCTTGTGTAGAGTCCAATTAATGTTTAATGTTTACTTCCCAGTAAGATCTTACTAATTTGGCGAGACTTAGCTTTCTATAAGGTTGGTGGGTAAGTTCGTAGCGTTTTTGTTTTGCATGTTAGTATTCTCGTTGATGTGGGTTTATTTATCGATTGATGTTTCTTGCTTGTAGTTCACTGTAGCTACCTGAATTTCCATATTGTCATTTTGTCATTAGGAGATGGAATCGGAACATTTCTGACATATTCGTCTGTTTGATTTCGATTGAGGTATTGACAGCGGAGGTGGTCGCCAGAAAAATTTGCGCCATGTATAGGGATAATGCCAGTGGACAGAGCACGGAAAGAAAATTGTTTCCTCGTTTCAAGGAGGAACATTTTCACATTAGTGGCATCTCAAGTTCAGGAAGACCATCAGGGTTTCATGAAAATAGTTTAAACGCGTTAAAACAAAAATATCCACGTCATTGTACTCGAGAACTGGCAAATGTGATAAACTGTAATCATTTCAGCATCGTGCGACATTTCCATGCAGTGGGGAAGGTTCAAAAATCGGATGTGCGGTTACCGCATGCTCTAAGACAAACTCACAAAAATGAGCGGTTGGCCATATGTGCTTCAATGCGTGCTCGTCATCAGCTGCCTCTTGAACACCACCGACATTTCATATCCAATACCGTTACTGGAGACGAGAAATTTTGTCTTTATGCTAATATAAGGAAAATAAAGGAACGATTGAGCCCAAACATAGCAGCTATTCCCCATATAAAGAGCTACACGCAACCGCAAAAGATAGTGCTATGTATGTGGTGGAACAGCGACGCTGTTGTGTTCTACAAACTGCTTCCCAGACGTGTAATCATCTGTGCTGCAATTTAATGTAAACCACTGAGACGTCTTGCAGATGCAGTCAAAGAACAAAGACCAGGAAGACCGTATGAAGTGATACTACTCCTCCACAACGCCCGCCCGCAATCAGCTAAACGGACAAAAAACTTCATTCAGGAGTTTGGTAGGGAAGTCATTTCACACCCATCTATTTCTCCTGCGTTCTCAAATTTTCACCTTTGCCGCTCTATATCGAAAAATACTGAAGGAACTTCGTCCTCGGATGAAAATGCACTCAGAACATGGCTCGACGAATTCTTCGCCTCAAACCCTCGTGACTTCCACAGTCGCAGAATCTAAAAGCTAATCCAACGTTGGCAGACTTGTAAAAGGTGAAGGAGAATGATGACTTAACTTACGAGAAAACGCTGGGAATTTATGCACCAACAAGTAAGGAAGTTTAGTTTTAATAACCATTCAACTATGATGTCCTTACAATCGTAGTACAAGCTCGGAATCAAACAGGATATCGGCCGTGTACTTTGAAATGCACTGCTCCAGCGAAACGTCCTCTTAGAAAAATTTTGAATTACTGTGCTGGTAAACTTCTACGTTATTTGCTACAAAGGCAGCTGAATAAAGCTAAACGTACTTACACATTTCTCTCGTTACTTATTCTGATCATCACTAAGCTGACACACAATATTTTTAACGCAACGGAATCTGACTTTCAATAATCCGTACAAAAGAATGGCCCTGAATAATAATAACCTATACCCTTCATGAATCACTTGCCTCACAAAAATCTATGTTACTCGAACTACTGCAATACAGCAAGCGTCAATACTGCCAGCTAAATAAAAGATTCTAACTACTGAAGGCACTAACTACTGGTAGCCATAGTTAGCAAATGAAAGATTTTGATAGAGAACAAACAATATATTTATCTTAATAGTGTTCAAAAGTCATCATATACAGGGTGAGTCACCTAACATTACCGCTGGATATATTTCGTAAACCACATCAAATACTAACGAATCGATACCACAGACCGAACGTGAGGAGAGGGGCTAGTGTAATTGTTTAATACAAACCATAAAAAAATGCACGGAAGTATGTTTTTAACACAAACCTACGTTTTTTTAAATGTAACCCCGTTAGTTTCGTTAGCACATCTGAACATATAAACAAATACGTAATCAGTGCCGTTTGTTGCATTGTAAAATGTTAATTACATCCGGAGGTATTGTAACCTAAAGTTGACGCTTGAAACCTCCGACGTTCAGTTGCGTGTTGTAACAAACACGGGCCACGGTCGGCGAGCAGTATCTGCAGGGACATGTTTACGATGACGACCGTGTTTGTGAGTGTGGCTGTAGTGCACTGTTGTGGTTTGGTCTAGCTGTCGCAGTGTCCACATGTAGCGCTTGCTGCTACTGTTATTCTGCATTCATCTCCGCACGCAGACCAACTGTAGTACACCGTGTTACCAGACGTCTGTGATAGTGTAGTGTTGTAGGAACTGTGACCATGGTATATTCGAACTCTGAAAAGGCAGATATGATACTCATCTATGACGAGTGTCGACGAAATGCAGCTGAAGCCTGCAGGGTGTATGCAGAACGGTACCCAGACAGAGAGCATCCAACGTGCCGCACATTGCAAAACATCTGTCGCCAACTGTATGCAACAGGTATGGTCGTAGCACGCAAACGGGTCCGTAACAGGCCTGTCACAGGAGAAGCGGGTGCAGTTGGTGTGTTAGCTGCTGTTGCCATGAACCCACACATGAGTACATGGGACATTGCGAGAGCCGGCGGACTGATTCGAAGTAGTGTCATGCGCATACTGCATCGTCACCGCTTTCACCCGTTTCATGTGTCGCTACATCAGCAATTACATGGTGATGACTTTAATCATCGAGTGCAATTCTGTCAATGGGCATTAGCAGAGAATGCGTTGCAGTTCTAGCTGTTTACCGATGAAGCGGGTTTCACAAACCACGGGGCAGTGAATCTACGGAAAATGCATTACTGGTCCGTGGACAATCCTCGCTGGCTCAGACAGGTAGAGCGACAGCGACCGTAGACTGTAAATGTATGGTGCGGAATCATTGGCGACCACCTCATTGGTCCTCACTTCATTGCAAGGGCCCAAACAGCTGCAACATACATCGCGTTTCTACAGAATGATCTGCCAACGTTGCTCGAAAATGTCGCACTGGAAACGCGTCGACGTATGTGCTATCAGCATGATGGTGCACCTGCATATTCCGCAATTAACACTAGGCTGACCCTTGACAGGATGTTCGACGGGCGTTTCATAGGACGTGGAGGACGCATAAATTGGCCAGCCCGTTCTCCTGATCTTACTCCTCTGGAGTTCTTTCTGTGGGGTACGTTAAAGGAGAATGTGTACCGTGATGTGCCTACAACCCCAGATGATACGAAACAACGTATTGTGGCAGCCTGCTGCGACATTACACCAGATGTACTGCGGCGTGTACGACATTCATTACGCCAGAGATTGCAATTGTGTGCAGCAAATTATGGCCACCCCATTGAACATCTATTGGCCTGACATGTCGGGACACACTCTATTCCACTCCGTAATTGAAAACGGAAACCACGTGTGTACGTGTACCTCACCCCTCATGGTAATGTACATGTGCGTCAGTGAAAAAGACCAATAAAAAGGTGTTAGCATGTGGACGTAATGTGCTGCTCCAGTCTCTTCTGTACCTAAGGTCCATCACCGTTCCCTTTAGATTCTTACGTAATTCGGTGCTCTCCGATACACACGATCGAACAGTGGAGGAGTGGTACTCAAGCGTCAACTTTAGGTTACAATATCTCCGGATGTAATTAACATTTTACAATGCAACAAACGGCACTGATTACGTATTTGTTTATATGTTCAGATGTGCTAACAAAACTAACGGTGTTCGATTTAAAAAAACGTAGGTTTGTGTTAAAAAACATACTTCCATGCTTTTTTTTTTTTTTTGGTTTGCATTAACCAATTACACTAGCCCCTCTCCTCACGTTCGGTCTGTGAAATCGATTCGTCAGTATTTGGTGTGGTTTAAGAAATATATCCAGCGGTTATGTTAGGTGACTCACCCAGTATATATATATATCAATGCATGACATCCATCTTTACAAATTTCCTTTTTCTGGCGGACACACGTCCGGGTCGTCCGTTCTCAGAACTCTGCCTTCTCTCTCCCCACATCCACCACTGCTGGCGTCTCATCTTCAACTGCGCAACGCTACACGCTGTTCACATCCAACTGCCCAACACTACAATAGCGAATATTCCAACAATGCCGACCAGTCACAGACTGCACACAGCACAGTCAGTGCTTTTCGTACAGAGTGCTACGTGGCGTTACCAACATAAAAACCTAAACAGCCTACTTACACCAGTATTTGCCTAAAGTGATTTGGAAAAATTACGGGAGACGTAAATCAACTTGGACAACAAAGCTTTGAACCACCGTACTTCCGAATTCAAGTTCAGCGTCTTAGCACTTCGTCATTGCACTCGGCTTTTAAGAATATTACGGTTTTCGTTAAGAGGCTTCAAAATTCTTATGTTTTTACTTACAAAAAATGTGTGTGAAATTCTATGGGACTTAACTGCTAAGGTCATCACTCCCTAAGCTTACACACTACTTAACCTAAATTATTCTAAGGACAAACACACACACCCATGCCCGAGGGAGGACTCGAACCTCCGACGGGACCAGCCACACAGTCCATGACTGCAGCGCCGCAGACCGCTCGGCTAATCCTGCGCGGCTTTTACTTACAAGAACATGCCTACAAGCACAGAAGGAAGGTGGGTTGGTTTATATCTCCCCAGCAATTCTAATGCTATTTGGACAGAATATGAGCTGGCATGGATCAGTGCGGTGTGAAATGGAACGTGAACTTCTTTAAGGAACACTTTCAGTTTATCCATAAAGTGATTAAAGGAAACCACAGATAGTGTAAAACTGCTAAACTAAAACCTATCTCCTTATTCACTTCAAGCACCCACTAGGAGGTACTATCGTACACGTGATATGTAGACAATGACCATAAGTATATCGCCGGCCGGTGTGGCCGTGCGGTTCTAAGCGCTTCAGTTTGGAACCGCGTGACTGCTACGGTCGCAGGTTTGAATCCTACCTCGGGCATGGATTTGTGTGATGTCCTTAGGTTAGTTAGGTTTAAGTAGTTCTAAGTTCTAGGGGACTGATGACCTCCGAAGTTAAGTCCCATAGTGCTCAGAGCCATTTGAACCAACCATAAGTATACAACAAAAAGTAATACGTATTTTCCGATCCTAATTCTGCAAACCCCACCTCCCCTTCACTACCCCTCTCAAACCAACCTCCACCGATGCAAACAGAAAAACCGCGGTATCCAAATTATTATGCACCGGTATGGTGCAGTGTAAATGGAAGCTAAATCAATTTCGGCATAGGCGCGGCTATTAAACGGACGCGTTACAAGCGGCGGTTAATTCCGGGCGTGCTCGGAGGCCCGTATTGTGCGCGCGAGAAACAGATGGAAGCCGCCGCCGACATTGCCGACAAATTCCAATTTGAAGTCCGTGCAAAGTGACGGCCAGCCAGGCCTAATTTCGTCTGGCCGCTAAATGCATTCCGCGGGCCGGTTTACACGCGACTGCACCCAACCTGCGGCGGTTGTGACCTGTCTGCTGATGACAAGTCCAAATAAAACCCTAAAGAGGGCGCTCTCCAGCTTCGGGCATTGTTCTCCTGTTTAAACGCAGTGAGGCTCTGTTTTCTGTGGGAACAAGCTCTCCGCCGAATATGTGTTTTTACTCTTTACGTACGTGCTCAGCATTCCAACTACGACTATTTTCTTCTCGTAAGGCTACTCTCAACGGTTTGAATCAGATCGTCGGGTACACCACAGCTTACAATTATTCCTTTGGTAGCACATTATATTTCTTTTCGCTTGAAATGTTACGTACATTTTCGAACTTGTGGTAAAGATTCTTTCTTGACATTACTTTCGTTTTGGGTATACATGAGTGGCTTTTCAATATTTTCATTCCAATAGTTACGAAACTATTACCTCACTGACTCTCTACAATCCCTGTCGTTAAGATTGAGGTTATGATCTACTATCTGTGTGTCTGCAAGTTTTAAGTTAATATTGTGTTCTGAATGCAAATCAGAAATGGAAACAAGCGGCTGTTGCCTGAAATGGTTTCCAAATAGAAATAATTATCTTACCTACCGTGTAGGTAGATATGTGACATTTGAAAGGTATAGGCCTGAAGGGCATCCAAAATGGCTCAAATGGCTCTGAGCACTATGGGACTTAACATCTGAGGTCATCAGTCCCCTAGAACTTTAAACTACCTAAACGTTACTAACCTAAGGACATCATACACATCCACGCCCGAGGCAGTATTCGAACCTACGACCGTAGCGGTCACGTGGTTCTAGTCTGAAGCGCATATAACCGCTCGTCCACAGCGGCCGGCGCATCCTAAATGGTGATTGTCGTAAAGGATAACTTGGGAAAAGATTAGCAGACAATAACAGAAGGTATCGTGAAACATGCTGAGAAATGGGATGAACAAATCGCTAAAAGTAAAATATAAAACATTTTCATGTCACGACTGGGCGGCAGGCAGCTGGATTAAGTTTAAAAATGGTGGGAAAACTCGCATAATTGTAGACATATTTCATTACACGCAATTTCGATTTAAATGGAAATATTCAAGGAAGAATCACGTTTGAACACTCTACAGAATATATTCATATCAAACGCTCTCCCATGCACAAGAGCGTGCAATGTCGTAATGTCTCCAACCACACTTTCAGCGTCAAAACATTCTGTCTATAGTTGTGATTCACTCAAATTCACATTGAGACATTAACGATGAGGCAGATAATCTTTATGGGGTACAGCAGTTGAGCGGATTCATAGACCTGGTCACCAAGCTGGATGCAGCAAGCCAATTAAAGAGTGTCACAAGTTGGAGACAACAACGTAAGAAATAGGAAAGTGGAGAATCAGCAAATGAGATATCGACGTCGCTGAGTACATATAAAGACGCAGTGCTAAATGCCGTGGCCGAGCGGTTCTAGGCGCTACAGTCTAGAACCGCGCGACCGCTACGGTCGCAGGTTCGAATCCTGCCTCGGGCATGGATGTGTGTGATGTCCTTAGGTTAGTTAGGTTTAAGCAGTTCTAAGTTCTAGGGGACTGATGACCTCAGAAGTTAAGTCCCATAGTGCTCAGAGGCATTTGAACCATTTTTTACTAAATGCCATAAATAAAACGACAGTTCGAATGATTGACTGAGAAAAACAGATTTTATAGGCTGTACAGTAAGTAAAATTTCCCTCAGTATTTCGGCTAGACAACTGGAAATACATGTTACATGGGATTACGAATCTTGTATTGATCGGAACGAGGTCTTAAAAGAGCAAACGGTTGCCGAAAAGCGGGTGTCAGCGAGCTAACACAAGCTGGTGGCAGGGGAACTCGACAGCCACTAGTGCGTGTGTGATTATGTCGTCACGTCTGGGACCAAAGACATGGGGAGATCCGTGACACTGCCAGCGGAAAGGTATGGACCCTGTGCCAGTGGTGATCACTGGCGAAGCAGCTTCCTCCAAGTGTTAGCGACTAGTGAGGCTTTTTCACTCATCCAATACAACAATACGATTTCCTAGTGTCCTTCTCCAAGACTTCAACCGAAATCTCTCCCGTAAAGCGTTCTGCTTCCTCGGTCGTTTCTTCCTATGCTGTTTCTCGTTAGTGGCGCTAGAAACTCATGGCTTGCACTAATTCCTCCATGGGGCCATTTTGTACATATATCAGACAAATTTCTACAAAAGTATGGCGATCGTTAATTCGATCTTCGTCTGACATTAGTTCTGGGCCCGGGAGAGTTCCTTTCATAAAGGCCAGATTCCCATCGCCAGGAGTCTTAGGCGTAGTTGTTGCGGCTTGCCACAATCGTTCCCCACGGACCTACTTTCAAGGGCTGGGCTTAGGTATGCCAGTTCGTAAGGTCTCCCGGAGCATCCTACGTTTCTCAGAAACTGCAGCTGTCAACTGAAACGCACACAATGCCTCCACCTGGAATCAAACCCCCTCACAAATGGGATCCCTCGAACATTATATCGCTTAACTCCTCTGCTTGCCACCATATTTACATATTTCTGTCGCGGGAGCGCAGTACTGTTACAGTGCCCAATACACCATTACGAGGGATATTGATGAATCTTTAAAACCGTCGCCTTGTGGGAAAGCAAGAATACGTGTAGAGCGCTAGGAGTATGATGATTTGTGCCGTGCGCTGCGAGAGTGAAGCTCCCCCCTCCTACTTACTGAGCCCTGTGTGTGAATATAGGTCAGGCTTGGCAGTTACGTATTGCGCAATATCATCTCGTTAAATTTATTGTTTACTAACCCATATAAAAAGCTGTATCATATGTTCAAATGAAAAGGGACTTTTATTTTTAGCCACCGATCGGTTGCGAGATTAAAATTACGGTGAAAATTAGTTGTAGCTTTGCGATGATGTGCTGCACAATGTCTCTAGTATGCCCCTCTGCTCCGTGACGTCGCATTTTTCAGTTCTGACTGCCCAGTGACGACGTAAAGATGCCTAAAGAATGATGTCTTCACGAAATGTGATGTGCTTTCTGAGGGGTTTTGCCTGATTTCGCGTAGCCCACTTAAAGTAACAGTCATGAGTTTTCTTCTTCAAGATAATCCTCGGCCGTACACTGCCAGGGCAACTAAGATGCCCTTGCAGCGTTTTCGGTGGGAAACCTTTGATCACTCACCTTACAGCGCGGACTTGTCTCGCTCTGAGTTTTATCTCTTCGTACACATGAATCGCTGGCTACGAGGACATAAGTTTGCCACAGGGAACGAGCTGTAGACCACTGTACGGAAGTGGTGCAAAATACAGGTGGGTACTTTTTTTGAAGAGTACGTTGGTAAGTGGTTACTACGCTACGACAAAAGTTTGGAGGTTACGGGCACTCAACGCCGAGGTTATAGGCGATGACATGTGTGTAAGTCGGAAAGGCAACTACATGGAGAAGTACCTGGAAGGAGTACCTTTGTGTTGTAGGTGTCGGAAACAAAACATTTTTGAATTTAATTGTGCCTTAAATTTCACGACCAGTCGCTGGTTGAAAAAAATATAGCAATCTTATATCAAAGTATCCTACCGTTTGAATCTTATACAATGGTATGTGTGAGTTTTTTCACAATTTTGAGTGTCATTGAAATACAAAAACTACAGACCCAAAACTGTTGTGGTTCATGCACTACAATCAAATAATATCACCCTGAAAACAATTTTTATCTATGCTCTGTATTATCCAAGTTATTAAGTAATTTCTATATCTGTAACGCAGAATCGATAAATCGTTACCGATTAACACCCATTTTGACTCATCTGATAGGATGTTAATTTCAGCAAAAATGTTCGTTATAAAATTTAATAACGTTGCATCAGTTTCAGTGTTTATGGTTATAGTATTTGAAGTACAGAGAGTTCTAGATCGGTACTTTCGGAAGTGAAAGTCTAAGACAGGTCCATTTAAAAGATAGTAGCTTCTGTATCTATAGAGTTACACGACTCTGACGTCATCATATCAATAAAACATTCTCTGGTAACTATTAAGTTCGTCTACGACACGAAGATCTTTTCTGAACCGCTATTAGAGGGATTGCAGCACGAAAGTTAAGCGTTCTACGACGTCCGCGTCCACGAACGGTATTCTCAACGTTCTGGGGCATCAGCGTCGCAGAACTCTAGTGAGGCTCGGACCTTCCATAAGCTATCTTTTGCGGTTGCGCGCAGCTCTTTATATGGGGAATAGCTGCTATGTTTGGGCTCAATCGTTCCTTTATTTTCCTTATATTAGCATAAAGACAAAATTTCTCGTCTCCAGTAACGGTATTGGATATGAAATGTCGGTGGTGTTCAAGAGGCAGCTGATGACGAGCACGCATTGAAGCACATATGGCCAACCGCTCATTTTTGTGAGTTTGTCTTAGAGCATGCGGTACCCGCACATCCGATTTTTGAACCTTCCCCATTGCATGGAAATGTCGCACGATGCTGAAATGATTACAGTTTATCACATTTGCCAGTTCTCGAGTACAATGACGTGGATATTTTTGTTTTAACGCGTTTAAACTATTTTCATGAAACCCCGATGGTCTTCCTGAACTTGAGATGCCACTAATGTGAAAATGTTCCTCCTTGAAACGAGGAAACAATTTTCTTTCCGTGCTCTGTCCACTGGCATTATCCCTATACATGGCGCAAATTTTTCTGGCGACCACCTCCGCTGTCAGTACCTCAATCGAAATCAAACAGACGAATATGTCAGAAATGTTCCGATTCAATCTCCTAATGACAAAATGACAATATGGAAATTCAGGTAGCTACAGTGAACTACAAGCAAGAAACATCAATCGATAAATAAACCCACATCAACGAGAATACTAACATGCAAAACAAAAACGCTACGAACTTACCCACCAACCTTATAGAAAGCTAAGTCTCGCCAAATTAGTAAGATCTTACTGGGAAGTAAACATTAAACATTAATTGGACTCTACACAAGAGTAACTGGTAAATGTGTATTACAGATGGAACATATGGAAAGGTCAACTGCAATAGGCTGCGTTAGATATTACTGCGACTTGTGTTGCATGCAATCCGGCATAATGATTTGCTCCACACAAGAGTAACTGGTAAATGTGTATTACAGATGGAACATATGGAAAGGTCAACTGCAATAGGCTGCGTTAGATATTACTGCGACTTGTGTTGCATGCAATCCGGCATAATGATTTGCTCCACTGGCTGGCGTGATGCGGGTCGCTAGTTGAAACCTGACCATCTGCAATTATTTGTCGTTTAGTATTTATCAGTTGCGGAAGGTTCTGGAAATTTGATACGCTTGTGATGTCTCTATATTATGGTACTTTCGATGTCTGTACAAATAGCTGCACTCTCCGCCCAGGAGCTTTTCTATTGCGGCCAGGAGATTTTCTGTTGCGGCCAGGAGTTTTTCTGTTGCGGCTTTACGTTAGTGTTGTTAATAAACGTGCATTCAGTGAAAAATATTGTATTTCATTGCTGATACTGCTTTCGAATTTTGGGCCTCGTTCTGGTTACCATGTGAGAACATTATTAAGATGTCTGAAGGAAATTCAGACCTCTTGTTCAGTTGGTCATGTAAGGTGTAGAAAATCGTTTGTAGCCTTGATACGTTAATTATCAAGGCTTTTACCTGGTAAAAACTCGACTGCAAACTTTCTTTAAAGCAAGTTACAGCAAAATTGTCGTGTCTTCTGTAGGTCGGACAGGACAGCTATTCCAGGTTAGCTGGAATTTAGGATATTGCTAGCATAGGGGACGACGAAGTGCCTGGGCTCCATCCACGAGTGGTCAGGCAGCGTCCTTCCAAGCCAAGGTCAGAGTCCAGGGGCAAGCCAGTATCCGCGAGTAGGTCTATCAACCGAAACCTAAGACTGACTTACGAAGATGTACAAGACCATTGCATTGCAAGAACAGAAGATTCAACAGCTGACGGGCGGCCACCACCAGTGAGTTCTCGAATCGACAATGGAACTACAAACGAGAAGATCAAAACGATGTCCACCTACATTTCATTAGAAGAAGTACAACAACAACCGGCCACCAGAGAAAATACAATGGAGTACAATGGGGAAAATCCCATCACCATCGTCACTACTAAGCACAATACAAAATGAAAGATATCATTGAAGAAAACGGAAACAACTATTAACCGTCATTTGCTACTCCAAATCAATTAGAACAGCAGCGAAATACAGTAGAAATTATGAAAACCTCCGCCTCTCAGCAGCGGGAAGCACAAATGCCTCAGTCTTAATAGACATATCAGAAGATGCAAAGCAGAAAATCGCCGAGACTGCCGCTTATCACGATCTCTTTCAAAGAACCCTATTTAAAATAGGATTTAGAACTGAAAAACATATAGATGGACTGGTAAAATTAATTACCGCGAAGAAGCCATAAAATATCATTTCGCATCCACCTCTGATCACCGGAAAGTGCTGGAATTCTTCATATCACGTGAAATACTGCTCTTCACACATCAGAGAGCTGCAGAAAAACCACTTAAAGTAATTAAGCGCCACCCAGAGCAAATAAGAGCTGCAGAAATCAATCAATAGTTGGCTGACCTTAGATTAAAAACGCCTATGTTTAACAATGTAAAAAAACGCAACGAAAACACCAAACATCCAAAAGAACAACCTGTGGTTGTAGTCACTCTGCCAAAAGGAAATTCCAACAATGCAATCTGTCACAAAAACTCATTACACCCGAAAATTCTGTACATTAAAGTAACTGTAGATGATTAAGAGGGCGAAGATGGATTATCACAATGGAAACGCTGCCAGAAATTGAGTCACAATGCCGTTTTTCTGGACACTGAAAAGGTCTCTGACGAGGTCTGGCGAGACCAGCCTATCGTCAGACTCAGTGAGATCACCAGGTCATGCTACATAGGACTCGTGCAGAGGTACCTACGGGCAGTAAGCTCCTCGTCAGCATAAACGGTGAAAGATATGATACCAAACAAGCTGAAGAAAGCATAGAGCAAGGCACGGTCTTTTCAGCGATGCTCTTCGCAGTCTACGTGAACGACCCGCCAACTCTACAACACACCTTCATCGCACGCTTTGCCGATGCGACGGCTATATTATCATCGAGCAGATGACTCGTCACAGGCATAAAACGTGTTCAAGATCAACTAGACATTACCGAATAATGGCACTCAAAGAATGAAATCAAGAAAAGAGCCGAAAAAAACCAAAGCAATCGCGTTCACATGAAGGAGCCCAATACTCCACTCGAAACTGATGATGTTTAATAAGGAAGTGGGTTGTGTGGGCTACAATAAATATCTAGAAGTAATGCCAGACAGAAGGCGACCATGTAACGGAAAAGATAACGAAGACACCATTACCACATACTCGCTGTATTCATTACATAAGAACACAACCTACGATATAATACGGAACTGTAACATGGGGAACAGCGAGCAATGCACAAATCCTGGCCCTACCCAAGGCCCCACGCCGGACAAGAACCGTAGAACTACTGCTGAACTTAACTTTCTAACAGTGAAAGAACAGATCAATGGCCGCACTCAAAAACTGATAGACGAGGTTAACTACCAGAGGCACAACTCACGTTGCCTTGAGAATGTGGGAATAGTGTAGTCAGTAGAGTGACACATATACAAAGTCCCTGTCCATCTCACCAAATTAGTCAGAGGCGGAGGAGGTCAAAAGGACCAATATATGAGCACACTGTCCTTGCAACGAAACAACATACAAATAAATAAAACAGGAAAATCACGCAACATTCAAATTCCAGCCAACAATGCCGGTAGCACTTTGGTACAAACAACAGAGGACTGAAAGGGGCAGGGAGATCGTCAATCTATGCCAACTTGTCTGCGTGTTCAGTCTGCGTATAGAAGCTAGTCTGCGCCAAGTTGTCGCTATAAAGAGAAGAATCGAGTATCTAGACTGGCTGTTTTTTCTTTTAAATTTTTGTAAATGTAGTTTCTGGAAAGAGCGATGCGAATATTCGGTAAAAGATTGGGAAACTTATAGTTTCGAGTAACATTTTTATAACCGGAATAACGTATCTCAGGTTCAGTACTATTTTTTGTGCGCTGCCTACATGACTCATCACGTGCCTAGCGGAGTATCAAATCCTTCCACTTTTGGGATGAGTAAATTTACGTTTGCAATAACAAGTCAATAAATACTTCAATTCATAAAGTGACTACTCGGCAATTCACACTTAAGTGCCTGGCAGAGTTTTCTTCGAACCATGTTCGGACTATTTCTTCTCCGTTCTACTTTCTAACAGCGCTTGAGAATAATGAACGCTTAAATCTTTGTTTAGGAGCTTTAATTTATCTTATTTTGATATGGTGATCGTTTTCTCCTGTGTAGGTTGGTGACAGTAAATAATTTTCATATTCAAAGAAGAAATTTCGTGACAGAAATTTCGTGAAATGATCCCGCCCAAGCGAACAACGCCTTCGTTTTGACGCTGACTTCCCGAATCGCTTATCATATGCTTGACCCTCTGTCCCCTATTTCGCGATAATACAAAACGATCTGTCTTCTTTGAACTGTCTCGATGTCCTCCGTCAGACCTATCTGGTACGGATCCCATTAAGCTCAGGAGCACTCCAGCAGACGATGTACAAGCGTGCTGCAGGCAGTCTCTTTAGAAGACCAGTCACATCCTCTAAGCGCTCTTGTAATAAAGTGTAGTGTTTGGATAGCCTTCCCCACGTTATTTATATGTGGGTTCCACATTTAAAATGTTCGTAATTGCAAATTCCTAGGTATTTACTCGAACTGAAAGCCTTTAAAACTGTCTGATTCATCGTCTAACTGAAATTTAACAGATTGCCTTTTGTTATGGTGTGGATGACTTCACACTTTTTTATGCTGACAACTGCCACTTTTTGCACCATAGAGATATTGTGTATACGTAATTTTGCATTTGGTTTTGATCTTCTGATTATTTCACTAGACAGTAAGCGACATCATCATCTGAAAATAGTCTAAGAGGGCTACTAAGATTGTCTCTTAAATCGTTTGTGGAGATTAAGCCCAGCAGAGGGCCGATAACACTTCCTTATGGAACGTCGGATATTCGATAATTTTCCGTCCACTACTACGTTCTGTGAGCTTGACCTTTCTGACAGATAATCACAAATCCAGTCGTACAGCTGAAGCGATACTCCACAGGCACGGAAACTGGTTAGCAGTGTGTTGTGAGGAATGGTGTCAAAAGCCATCTGAAAATCTACAGCCGGACTGTGTGGCCGTGCGGTTCTAGGGGCTTCAGTCTGGAACCGTGTGACCGCTACGGTCGCAGGTTCGAATCTTGCCCCGGGCATGGATGTGTGTGATGTCCTTAGGTTAGTTAGGTTTAAGTAGTTCTAAGTTCTAGGGGACTGAATACCACAGATGTTAAGTCCCATAGTGCTCTGAGCCATTTGAACCATTTTGAAAATCTACAAAAAAGTAAATCAATTTCAGAACCCCTGTCGATAGCACTCATTACTTTCTGCAAATAAAGAGGTAGCAGTGTTTCACACGGACGATGTATTCCCAATCCGTGTTTACTATGTGGCAATAGATCACTAGCTTCTTGCTTATGTCTTAGATTACATCTGCTAGGTTTGCTCGCCTTCTGTACTGACTGTTTCCTGTTCCTCGAGGTCCCAATATGTTCCAGACAGTTCTTCGTCCCACAAGTTCCAGTTTCTTAAGTACTCCGATTCTTACTGAGTTCAGACTTCCTGCTGCGTATAAGGCTTTTTTGGCGAATCACTCTGCAGTAATAATTCAGTTTTTCATTGATGGAAATATTCTTCTTATAGTAGATGCTGACAACTGTTTTTTCATTTTTTGTTTATTGGTGCTTCCGTTGCTTCTTTGTCTGTCGGACCAGTTTCAATACAGTCTCTAGGAATTTACACCTCTTTATTTTCGCATTTTCCCTTTTTTCTGTTGTTATCTGTCTAGGAGCTAGCTTGATGCTAGTCATATACTGTCTCTCATCAATAAAAATCTGTAGTCCTGCTTTAATCAATTGGCTCTGTAGCTGCGTGGGCAACCACCTGTACTGAGATTCCGGCAGTATCACAATATCGTCTGCTAATGCCAAACAATCTACCCGTACTCCTTTTCTCTTGTAGTGTAGTTATATTCCACCAACTCCTTTCATATCATGTCGCCATTTTCTGATCACCTATCTAAGGGCGGAGTCTATTTCTGACTCAGCTTTTGATCTTGAAGGACTCTGAACGCTTTCCTCTAAATCTTGATCTTGAATGTTGTGCTGCTTAAAGCCTGTTTAATCATGATGTTATGATGAATTCTGCCAACAGCAGGTAAAACTGTTGTTTGTTAAATCGCAAACGGCTACGGGACCTATTGCGCGTCATCATGTGCAACTAACCTGGTAAAAAGCAAACTACAGTGCACCACATTTTGTGGATACCAAAATTATAAGGGAATGTCTAAAACATGTATACCTTTAATCATGTATATCTTGAATTTTCTGTCGAAACTCATCTCCTCCTAAATTAGGAACAGTGTTCGTCTGACTGCTGAATCTTAGGCTTTCTTGAAGTCTACGAATGTTAGCACGAAACCTTTGCTTCTTGTCTTGTTTCTTGAGCCGGCCGGAGTGGCCGTGCGGTTCTGGGCGCTACAGTCTGGAGCCGAGCGACCGCTACGGTCGCAGGTTCGAATCCTGCCTCGGGCATGGATGTGTGTGATGTCCTTAGGTTAGTTATGTTTAATTAGTTCTAAGTACTAGGCGACTGATGACCTCAGAAGTTAAGTCGCATAGTGCTCAGAGCCATTTGAACCATTTTTGTTTTCTGATACGCGATTACCAATTTCAGATTTAAGATTTGTTCTGCACATGATCTGCCCTTTCTGAAGCCTCCTTGGTACTCGCCAGTTTGTGACTTTACTCTGAACTCTGTTCATCAATGCTTTTAGGAATATCATATAGGCCTCTGGTGCTAATCATATTCCTATGTAGTTCCCAAGCTCCGACTCATTTCCTTTTAGCACACTTCAAAGGGTTATGCACTGGCCCAATCGTCCCCAAGAGCTTCATTGTTCTTACAAGTAGTTATGATGCTCCTCACCTCTTCTACATTTGTTCGTTTCGGTCATTCTGACTATAGCTCAACGTTTCGTTTGTGAGTTGACGCAGTCTGTAACAAGTAGCAACTCATTTCGATTTTCTGGCCTCCTATTTAGTTTCAATTCTTAAATTTCTTGCTTGTTAACGTATTTATCAGGCACAGTTTCGCGTTTTAGTAACTTTCTAGTGTATATTACCGCCGTCTTTAGTATGGACGGGGACTATGATTGCTGTGTTGATATGCGAACTGAGTTGATGAACTTTTGCTCGCAGCTCTAGGCGATGGTGGCTTTGGGCACACAGCTTAAGGCAGTTGTTCAAATGTTCATATGTGTGTGAAATCTTATGGTACTTAAATGCTAAGGTCATCAGTCCGTAGGCTTACACACTACTTAACCTAAATTATCCTACGGACAAACACACACACCCACGCCCGAGGGAGGACTCGAACCTCCGCCGGGATCAGCCGCACAGTCCATGACTGCAGCGCCTTCAGACCGCTCGGCTAATCCCGCGCGGCCTTAAAGGCAGTTGCCGTCGGGCATCAAAGTGGAGGGACAGTCATAGGCATCTGAGAGATATCCAGCTCGAGCCAACGGTTACCTGATCGGTACACTACCGTGGCTGCCACGATCACTGTCTGCGCTGAGGTTCACTTCTCATCCGTGGTCGAGTGGGAGGATGGCCCACGGTGTGGCAGGCAGCGAAAGCCTAAAGCTCCTGAACCAGATGCAGTCACTTACCATGTTTTGGGGAATCCTCTCGGCCTGCAGAATCTGGGCGGTCATAAAGCGTGGGACTACTGGTAGTTGGGAGCTCCAAAGCCGGCCGCTGTGGCCCAGCCGTTCTAGGCGCTTCAATCCGGAACCGCGCGGCTGCTACAGTCGCAAGTTCGAATGCTGCCTCAGGAATGGATGTGTGTGATGTCCTTAGGTTAGTTAGGTTTAAGTAGTTCTAAGTCTAGGGGATTGATGACCTCAGATGTTAAGTCCCATAGTGCTTAGAGCCATTTGAACCATTTGGGAGCTCCAATGTTAGGCACATAATGGGGTAATTGGGTCACTTAGGGATATGGCTGCCAATTAGTGGAAGAAATGCGGGGTACAGTATGTATGCATACCGTGTGGAATAATTCCAGATTTATAACGGGTCCTCATGGATGCAATGAAGAGCACAGGGTGCAGCCAATTTCAGGTGGAGCCTCATTTCGTTACTAACGATTGTGTCGCTTTGGATAGCAAGAGATTTTCCATGGTTTCAGGCGGTAGCTGAAATGATAAGTACCTCCAGTCTTGCTGGCGAGATGGAGACAGAGTTCACCATTGTAGCATCGTCGACAGAACTGACGGCATACCTTTGGTGAGGGTCTGAATCAGATCCTCAGATCGTTCTGTGACAGTGTGTGCTGCAGATTCCTCGACTTGCGATGTATGGTGGTGGAATTTCGCTTTCCACTTGATAGGTAAGAGGTCCGCTGTGTACAGGAAGCAGGTACACATGTAGCGGTAGCTGTGTGCAATGGTCTCGGCAGGTTTTTATGTTGGAGGATCTCGCGAAATTAGAGAAAGGACGTCAGTCAAAAAGGGTGTACGGCAAAAGCAGAACGAGGATAGTCCTTTCAACAAGCAGTATTGTAGCTGCAAATACTGTCGTAGCTGTTTTGGGAAATATCCAAAGATCCAAGTGCTAACAGGAAGCACTAAATCGAAAATAGTTATAGAAACAGAAATCTGGCTAGCCAAGAATTTCAGCCGAAATTTTTGCAAGGAACCTAAAGGTGTTCAGAAAGAGTAGATTTAACACAGTTGGTGGTGGAGGGATAATTGCTGTTACAAGTAGTTTACCTGGGAGTGAAATTTATATACGTAGTTTCTGTTAGTTAGTGTGGGTAGAGGCTGTACTTAACAACGGGAATAAACTAATAACAGGTTCCTTATAATGACCTCCGGATCCAAGTGGAACAGTTACTCAGCGGTTCAAAGAAAACTCAGTTTCTTCCTTGGCGACAGTCTCCACTTCTTCCAATCAGAGAAATATAGAAAATAATTTTTAGGTTTACATTGATTCAACCATATCATTTCAGGTATGTGTTAGTATCGTTGTTTCAGCAATACCACTGTCGAATTCGGGTGATTTCAAGGGACGGTTCACACATTCTTCTCATATTCGAGAAAGGTGACGCTGAACTCCTCATCAGCATGATTATTTTTTTCGTTTTCCCAGGTATACCTATATAATTTCAAATAACTGTGACGTAGCGATTACAATCTCCTGAAGTCCATGTGGAAGGAAATTCGAATTATAGCGTTTCGCTTTTCCATGCTGGTCCTCTAGAACTGTAAGCTTTCTGCTGAATCAGTCTCGTTGTGTGTATTCTATTAAGCCACAAGACCCGACGGTATGACTTCTACAGGCGAGGTTTCTAAGGCGTGGAAAAATGTGTGTTTATATGTGATGAAATATCACGCACTAAAATCTCTAATCAAAATTATTATAGCATTAGCAAAATATGAGTCTGCAGGGATGACCCTTTCTATCTCTTAGTCAGAAAAAAATGTGAAACTGTGCCATACGAAGAACGAAAATATGGCACAGATTTTGAACACTGGATGAGTTGGAAGTGAATTTCGTGTCATCACACAAATGCTAGTGACACGTAGAGGGTGTTAAGTGAGATGATAGATTGGATTTGTAGGTAAACCATATAGTAGGCTTCGATGTGTTCATACTATATCAAAATACTGCTGTGGAAGAGATTGTCTATAAAACACTTTTACAACCCACAGTGAAATATTGTTCGGCTGTCTGTGGGAATCACTTAAGTTTTGAAAAAAATTCTAGTCGAGTGGAAAGAAAGAAGGAAGCGCGATTGGCTACAGGTTTACTGGCCTCACAGAAAACACTGTTGTCGAAATGCCGAAAATATCAGCTGACGGCAACTATGATGACGTCAATTCTGTTGCGCATAAGTAACTGGAAAACGAAAAGAACTTACTTTCCGAGCTGAGTACATAAATATATCAGGACTTCTCATCACTGTGCTGTAAACCACCGCAAGGAGATTCCTTGAGACAAATTAAATGGACAATAACAAAATATATATTCTAAACTGACTGGTGAGAGCTTGCACCTAAAACCTTAATGAATTAAATACCATTAACAAATGATAAAGTGGAAATCACTTGCTATAAATAACTATATGTTGGAGTATAGCCTACTGTGCACATCATAAGCGAGATTGCACCATTGCTTTATGGAGACAACACTTCTTCATTAATGGATTTGCAACTTTAGACTGATAACAACTAGATGGAAGTATAAACGAAATGCAGGAGGCAGCTCACTAAAAGCAATGAAAATGGTCCCCTTCGTCGCAAGTGCTAATTCTCATAGTTAACGCAGATATCAGCTTTTTAAGGTGCTCGGAGAAAGAGTAATCTACGCTACAGTTGTGCCTGCCGTGTAAAATGATATCCTGCAGTCTGCACTAGTCATTGTGCTGAAGACAAAGTAGCCAACAAGCTGGTTCAGTTTCTGGCTCAGAAGGCCAGATCTGCCAAACTTTCTGGTAACCACATATTTCGCCTTCTGAAACTCATGTCTAAGAAGACGATGAGGAGTAGCGCTTAATATGAAATAACTAACTTTACAGACCATAACACTCAACTCCAATGATCCAAAGCCATTTTCAATTTCACTGTGTATAACCGCATTTTATTACCATGTATACAAATTTCACTTTCTTTGTAGCAATCAGTTTCCAGTAACCACCGAAAAAGAGGAACTCAAACCATCCCTCAAATATGGAATTTCACTCGATATTCTACACAAAGGATGACTTCTCGAGATGCACAGTAACGTCATCTGGGGACACTAGATACAGTCTGCAGACGGATATCTCTATTCTTGTATCATCAACATTTCAGTCGATAATTACCGTAATTTTTTATAAGACCGACATTCTGAAGCATTATGCAGTCGAAACAGTCAGCTGTGGGAGGAGCAGCCGTGTGAGACACTTACATGCGAATAAAGAAAATTGTGACTTCCGCTGGCCAAGTCCGGAGGTAGTTTAATGTAAGTGACGTTATGATAGCTCTTTCGTTTGGGCAGTAATGAAACGTCTCGCGCATTTGCCGACTAGCATGCTTTGTTTAAACGAAGCAACTCCATGAATTCAACATTATGTGATCATTTTACCTGTGAATTACTATAACATTATTCCTATTTTTCGTTTATGGGTTACACAGAAATAAACTGCTCCGTGAATATTTACGTGCAGAACGACACATATCTTCCAGATTACTTCTATCATTTACGTGAGACATGGGCGAGTTCGGTGATCCGACGGCCTTATTCACGTTCTTTCGTAGGTTCACGAGCCTACACCTCACGTGACGCGGCCGCAGCGCTCTTAACGCATAAAATCGAAACTATAGCCTCCGTGAAATTAACGTTTATCACTTAACGCACCAACCTGAATAACATCTCTTTCCCGACATGCATCGCCACCAAATTATGCCTCAAAACATCCTTTGTTGAGAGTACGTGCAATTTGTGTTCACCCCATCTTCAAATGCTTGTATTTGTTTACACGTATTGAACATGGTTTCTTTGTTCCGACGTTTTACAATAGCTGTTAACAACTTCAGTCCCAAATGTAGCACCGCCCATAGTAAAAAAATGATATTTGAGGCACGTAAATATGTGTAAATATCTGAAGGTGGGATGCCCGGCACTTTGAAATATCATGAAAAAATAGTCGCCTGTAAAGCAACCGTTTGCCGCTAACTCATTATAAATGACCTTCGGTTTCTACAGTTACAGTGTTCTTATACTCCTACAACATACAAGAGATATTTCTTAACTAGCTGAGAAACCTATCGTTGCCTGGGTATTTATTTATTACAGTCTTTTATTAGTCATTGTGCTCCTCCCCCCCCCCCCCTACTCTTTCCATTTCGTCTTTACCCCTCTCTCTATCCACCTCCTCCTCCCCCCTCTATCAATGCATCCCCTCCCTCCTTACTCACCTCTCCTCCCTTCTCTCTCTACCCATCCCCTGCGGTCCTTGTCCACTCTCCCTCTCTGTGTCCATCTTTACCTCTCTCTACCTCTGTCCACCTCCTCAACCATCCCCTCACCCCGCAAACCCACTGTCTATCTCCACCTGTCCCTCTCTCTGTCCATCTCCTCCTCCACCTCTCTTTGTGAGTTTTCTTTGGACTACTCACACCATATGCCCCTTCCCCCTCTGTCCATCTCCTCCTCTACCCTACAATTCCATTTCCTCCTCCCTCCCTCTTAACCATTCTCCTCCTTCCCCTCTCTTTATCTATGTCCTCCTCCTCCCTCTCTCTATCAATCCCCTCCTCCCTCTCTCCCTGTTCATCTCCTCCCCTTTCCTTAATGAATCCATCTCTTCCTGTCCCCTCCCTGTACACCTTGTTATCTTCCCTTTCTATTTCCTCCTCCCACTCTGTCTGTTCATATCCTCCTTCCCATCTATCTGTTTAATTCCCCTTCCCTATTTCAGTCCATCTCCTCCTCCTTCTGCGCTCATCTCGTTGTTCTCACTCGTTATCTGTCCATCTCCTCATCCTCCCTTCTCTCTCCACATTATCACACTCACCTAAATAGAAGGCTGGTGGTTTTTACGCTAAAGTGTTTCTTTCCAGATTGTAACCAATATGTGAACCAGGGGTACAGGATGAACTTTCACCCAAAAACTTGCTCGCATACGGAAATGTCAAATATACACTCCTGGAAATGGAAAAAAGAACACATTGACACCGGTGTGTCAGACCCACCATACTTGCTCCGGACACTGCGAGAGGGCTGTACAAGCAATGATCACACGCACGGCACAGCGGACACACCAGGAACCGCGGCGTTGGCCGTCGAATGGCGCTAGCTGCGCAGCATTTGTGCACCGCCGCCGTCAGTGTCAGCCCGTATGCCGTGGCATATGGAGCTCCATCGCAGTCTTTAACACTGGTAGCATGCCGCGACAGCGTGGACGTGAACCGTATGTGCAGTTGACGGACTTTGAGCGAGGGCGTATAGTGGGCATGCGGGAGGCCGGGTGGACGTACCGCCAAATTGCTCAACACGTGGGGCGTGAGGAATCCACAGTACATCGATGTTGTCGCCAGTGGTCGGCGGAAGGTGCACGGGCCCGTCGACCTGGGACCGGACCGCAGCGACGCACGGATGCACGCCAAGACCGTAGGATCCTACGCAGTGCCGTAGGGGACCGCACCGCCACTTCCCAGCAAATTAGGGACACTGTTGCTCCTGGGGTATCGGCGAGGACCATTCGCAACCGTCTCCATGAAGCTGGGCTACGGTCCCGCACACCGTTAGGCCGTCTTCCGCTCACGCCCCAACATCGTGCAGCCCGCCTCCAGTGGTGTCGCGACAGGCGTGAATGGAGGGACGAATGGAGACGTGTCGTCTTCAGCGATGAGAGTCGCTTCTGCCTTGGTGCCAATGATGGTCGTATGCGTGTTTGGCGCCGTGCAGGTGAGCGCCACAATCAGGCCTGCATACGACCAAGGCACACAGGGCCAACACCCAGCATAATGGTGTGGGGAGCGATCTCCTACACTGGCCGTACACCACTGGTGATCGTCGAGGGGACACTGAATAGCGCACGGTACATCCAAACCGTCATCGAACCCATCGTTCTACCATTCCTAGACCGGCAAGGGAACTTGCTGTTCCAACAGGACAATGCACGTCCGCATGTATCCCGTGCCACCCAACGTGCTCTAGAAGGTGTAAGTCAACTACCCTGGCCAGCAAGATCTCCGGATCTGTCCCCCATTGAGCATGTTTGGGACTGGATGAAGCGGCGTCTCACGCGGTCTGCACGTCCAGCACGAACGCTGGTCCAACTGAGGCGCCAGGTGGAAATGGCATGGCAAGCCGTTCCACAGGACTACATCCAGCATCTCTACGATCGTCTCCATGGGAGAATAGCAGCCTGCATTGCTGCGAAAGGTGGATATACACTGTACTAGTGCCGACATTGTGCATGCTCTGTTGCCTGTGTCTATGTGCGTGTGGTTCTGCCAGTGTGATCATGTGATGTATCTGACCCCAGGAATGTGTCAATAAAGTTTCCTCTTCCTGGGACAATGAATTCACGGTGTTCTTATTTCAATTTCCAGGAGTGTATTTCACATACATGAAACATACTTCACGTGTATTTGTACACATATTTCACTAGTGTATCTACCGAATTTTGTCCTGCAGTTTCAATTTCAGGCAGCTCCATGTTTAAGATGTTATATCTCTGGAACTATGTGATGCACAATGATATAAATTTGCAGGTACATCCAGTGGTATATGTCCCTACTGTATGAGAAATGTGTTATGAACAGAGTTCGTAAAAAAGAAGTAATAAATTGCAACGTCACGCATGACGCGGCAGGTCCTCAAGCATCTCAGCGTTTATGACGTCACATCCCCTGAAGTAAGTTTCGTGCAATTACACATTTTTATAGGCACACTCAGCAGCATATGTGGATACTGTCTGCCAGATATGTTGCGAATGGAGTCAGTAGCAAAGAATTAATAAATTAAAACTCAGTGCGTCATGTGGCAGCCTTTTCTCGCATCTCAGTATTTTATGTCACATCTCGTGAACTATGTATCGTAGAATGATATATTGTTGTACGTACATTCAGTGGCAAGTATGGATACTGTTTGCGAAAAACGTTCCGAATAGAGTTACTAACAACGCAGCAATAAATTTATACGCCTTGCATAGTGAGGTAGTTTCTCAGGAACTCCGTGTTTATGACGTCGTATCTCCGGAACTAAGTGTCGTACAATGATTTAACTCCTGTGGATCATTTAGCAGTGTATGTGAATACGATCTGCAAAATGTGTCACGAATATAGTTAGTTGTAAAAAGTAATAAAATAGAACGTCATGCATCATGTGGCCGGTCTACTACATTAAAAGGGAAAATATACACTGAAGCGCCAAAGAAACCGGCATAGGCATGCGATTTAAGATACAGAGGTATGTAAACAGACAGAATACGGTGCTTCGGTCGGCGACGCCTGTATAAGGCAACAAGCGTCTGGCGCAGGTATTAGATCGGTTACTGCTGCTACAATGGCAGGTTATCAGTATTTAAGTGTGTTTGAACGTGGTGTTATAGTCGGCTCACGAACAATGGGACACAGCATCTCTGAGGTAGCAATGAAGTGGGAAATTTCCCGTGCGACCATTTCACGAGTGGAAAATTAATGTCAGGAATCCGGTAACACATCGAATCTCCGCCATCGCTGCGTCCGGAAAAAGATCCTGCATGAACGGGACCAACGAGGATTGAAGTCAATCGTTCAGCGTGACAGGAGTGCAACACTTTTGCAAATTGTTGCATATTTCAGTGCTGGGCCATCAGCAAGTGTTAGTGTGCAAACCATTCAACGCAACATCATCGATATGGACTTTCGGAGCCAAAGGTCCACTCGTGTATCCTTGATTACTGTATGGAACAAAGCCTTACGCCTCGCCTAAGCCCGTCCACACAGACATTGGACTGTTGATTACTGGAAACATGCTGCCTTGCTAGACGAGTCTCGTTTCAAATTGTATCGAGTAGATGGACGTGTAAAGGTATGGAGACAACCTCATGAATCCATGGATCAAAATAGCTCAAATGGCTCTGAGCACTATGGGACTCAACTGCTGAGGTCATTAGTCCCCTAGAACGTAGAACTAGTTCAACCTAACTAACCTAAGGACATCACACACATCCATGCCCGATGCAGGATTCGAACCTGCGACCGTAGCGGTCTCGCGGTTCCAGACTGCAGCGCCAGAACCGCGCGGCCACTTCGGCCGGCAATCCATGGATCCTGCATGTCAACAGGGGACTGTTCAAGATGGTGGAGGCTCTATAATGGTGTGGGGCGTCTGCCGTTGAAGTGATATGGGACCATTGAGACGTCTAGATACGACTCTGACAGGTGAAACGTACGTAAGGATCCTATCTGGTCACCTGCATCCATTCATGTCCATTGTGCATTCAGACTGACTTGGGCATTTACAGCAGGACAATGCAACACCCCACAGTTCTAGAATTCCTACAGAGTTATTCCAGGAACACCCTTATGAGTTTAAACACTTCCGCTAGCCACCAGACTCCACAGACATGAACATTATTGAACATATCTGGGATGCCTTGTAATGTGGTGTTCAGAAGGGATCTCCAGCCCCTCGTACTGTTACGGATTTATGGACAGCCCTGCAGGATTCACGGTGTCAATTCCCCCCAACACTACTTGAGACGTTAGTCGAATCCATGCCACGTCGTGTTGCGGCACTTCTGCGTGGTCGCGATGGCCCTAAACGATACTAGGCAGGTGTAATACTTTCTTTGGCCCTTCAGTGTAGTAAGCCACAAACTTTCCGCACACATCATTTCATAAAGGTTTGAAACTGTGTGCTAAGTCTGTTACAAGTATACAAGTGTTCTCATTGGCAGATGCTGGTTATCTAAACTATGGGTATCCTCACGTCGTGGGCTACAGTGTATTTTCACCTCCAACCCAACCCTTTGATATGTAGGTGGTTGTTAACCCCACAGCGATTCTTTCCAGACAGTAAATGATATGTACCAAATATGACAGAAATCGACCCAGTGGCATCGGAGGGGATGTTGAGCATAGATACATACATACATTTTTATAATTTGTATTGTTGTTAAAATGAGAAAGGACACAAAACCAAATATGGCAATGAAATAGGCATTTCCAGTCAAAATCAATAAGGAGTACCTTTGCGATTTCGGCTAAATGCTGCTCTTTTAAATGTTTGTAACCTCGTGTGTTAATATGCTTAAACAGAATTAGCATGCATTTCTTATATATGTGTCCATAAGTATTTACTATGAGTGACCGCATAGGTACGTGTTGTTAATGTAACACAAAATAAAAACAATTCGAGCGCTCGCTCTCTCTCCCACGTGCTTCTTCTGCAGACTTGCATGAAACCAATCGATGGTCGGACCCTACCCACAGGCCGCCAGCTGCCCACCCGTGATATACCTCATGTGATATTCTGTGTAGATCAGTATTTGTTTGTCCCATGGCATCTGCAAGCGGCAGGCTGTCATACAATAACGAAAGACGGTGCCTGTAGTATTCTCAGGGACGCACTTCCTATTGATTTGCAGGCTGCGGGTATAGGAAAAACTACTTAGCGACGGTGGGAACGAAGTGTAGGTCCGAAACCCCAGTGTGCTGGAGAGCCGTGCTCGAATCGGTGGGGCGTATCGTGGCCGATAAGGAGGCTCAGCCTTTGTCAGTAAACGCGGCAGTGGAAGGCGTGGTAGCGGGGAGGGGGCGGCCGGTGCCGGAGCGGGTAGCCGTCTTGCGGCAGTAAACCGAGCCGGCCGGCCGACTGGCCGCTAACGACGTCTGCAGTTTGGCTTCTCGGGCTGCGGCCGCTCTCCAGATAGCCGGCGTCAGCCCAGAGTCCACAGCCCGCCGCCCAGCAGTGGCTGCCCGCCAAGGCGCTCCGCTCGGGATTAAGCCTGCTCTCAGACTTCCACTTCGTGTCTAACACTACCATTTCGGTGTTCTCCTCCTGTACCACCCATTCGTTCTACAAGACCGTGGTCAATATAATGAACTCCAAGTTGAGAAGAGCGCGATTCATATCCTCTCCAACCTTTCAGAAGGTAAGCTTTCAATGCCGGAATTATCAGCCTAATGAAAGAAAATACGGGCAGTAGTACAGGAGCCGAATAAACTTGTAGGACAAACCAAACAATTCGGCCCCTTCTGCGGAGAAAATCTACAAGGGTTGTTGTTACCTATATGATGTTTTGAATCTTACTCTTGCTCGCTACTAGCTGAAGCAAAATTTCATTTCTGGGTGATCCCGTCCACAGTGGTCGTGACACATCTTGACATATATCTGATATTTCTGTTGTCCGTGATGGAAGACTAGTACATATCTTCAGTATCGTAACATAGAAACAAATGACTTTCATACACTCCTCCATCACAAGGAATTGTATCTGCATTCCGGTGGTGAAGAAGATACGTATCAGCCTTCCATCGTAGGAAGCGGACGACAGCGTCCAACAAAGGCCTGCTACCCTCGACTCTTGTAAACATGCGACTTCAGGCTTCCTCCCGGGAGCGCACGCAAACTTCCTTTTTCTGCGGATAGTGGGCAGCCACATTGTACATCGGATCTTCTACCTTCACAGATACTACAAAATGGTTCAAATGACTCTGAGCACTACGGGACTTAACTGCAGTGGTCATCAGTCCCCTAGAACTTAGAACTACTTAAACCTAACTAACCTAAGGACATCACACACATCCATGGCCGAGGCAGGATTCGAACCTGCGACCGTAGCGGTCACGCGGTTCCAGACTGTAGCGCCTAGAACCGCACGGCCACTCCGGCCGGCTTCACAGATACTACAGATCCACTTGCATCGTTCTTCGCGGATGTTTATAAATATTGGATTTGTCCAAGACATTCATTCGGCCATGGCACAACACCCGCCATCTACATATCTGTACATATCCTATGTGATCAAAAGTATCCGGACACCTAGCTCAAAATGACTTACATATTCGTGGCGTCCTCCACCGGTAATGCTGGAATTCAATATGGTGTTTGCCCACCCTTAGCCTTGATGAGAGCTTGCAGCATACGTTAACAGGTACTGGAAGGTTTCTTGGGGAATGGCAGCCCATTCTTCAAGGAGTGCTGCAATGAGGAGAGGTATCGACGTCGGTCGGTGAGGCCTGGCACGAAGTCTACGTTCCTATACATCCCAATGGTGTCCTATAGGATTCAGGTGAGGACTCTGTGCAGGCCAGTCAATTACAAGGATGTTATTATCGTGTAACCACTCCGACAAAGGCCGTGCATTATGAACAGGTGCTCGATCGTGTTAACAGATGCAGTCGCCATCCCCGAATTGCTCTTCAACAGTAGGAAGCAAGAAGGTGCTTAAAACATGAATGTAGGCTGGTGCTGTGATAGTGCCACGCAAAACAAGAAGGGGTGCAAGCCCCCTCCACGAGAAACACGACCACACCATAACACTACCGCCTCCGAATTTTACTTTTGGCACTATACACGCTGACAGATGATGTTCACCGGGCATTCTCCATATCCACACACTTTCATCGGATCGCCACATTGTGTACCGTGATTCGTCACTCCACACAACATTTTTCCACTGTTCAATCGTTCAATGTTTACACTCCTTACGCCAAGCGAGGTGTCGTTTGGGAATTACCGGCGTGAAGTGTGGCTCATGAGCAGCCGCTCAACCATGAATTCAAAGTTTTCTCACCTCCTGCGTAACTGACATAGTACTTCCAGTGGATTCTGATGCAATGTGGAATTCTTTTGTGATGATCTGGATAGACGTCTGCCTATTACACATTACGACCCTCTCCCACTGTCGGTGTCTCTGTCAGTCAATAGACGAGGTCGGCCTGTACGCTTGTTCTGTGCGTCTCACTTCATGTTTCCACTTCTCTGTATCATCGGAAACAGTGGACGTTGGGATTTTTAGGAGTGTGGATATCTCGCGTACAGATGTATGACACAAGTGACACCCAATCACCTGACCACGTTCGATGTCCGTGATTTCCTCGGAGCTCCCCATTCTACTTTCTCTCGATGTCTGATGACTACTGAGGTCGCTGATATGAAGTACCTGGCAGTAGGTGGCAGCACAACGCATCTGATATGAAAAACGTATATTATTTATGCGTCCGGGTACTTTTGATCACATAGTGTATATCTACAGTAATAATAAAACCGTAAAAGCATTGTGTTTATCGGTTTGTTTGAACACGCGAATCTCCAAAACTGCTAGATTGATTTTCATGGTGTTTGCACAGGTATCCTGAGTGTAGCTTGGAGCCACGTATAGGCTTTATTCTGTCAAAATCGGCTCTAAAAGAAACATATCGTCATGTGAAATGTTATCTAAAACCGTGGTGTCTGAACACGAGACCCTTCAAAACTGGAAGACGAATTTTTTTTGAGTTTTCATAGGTAACTTCAGCGTAGCTTGGGGAAACATATGGACTTTACTGCAATCAGCAACGGAAGCTTATATCATCTTAGACTGGGTGGAAGTAAAATTAATTCGTATGTGTGTATACACTGGAATTTTGTACAGTTTTTGAATTTTCTGTATGCTATGGTTGGATCGGCACAGGCAAGTTTCAAGAGAGGCTAATTTAGCTTTGAGTATTTACTTATCTTGAGATATCAAAGAGGCTATAGATTAAGCAATATATATAACCGACTAAATAGCTTTCTTTGTAGTTTAGTCCACATATATCGATAAATTCAGGCAATGTGCAAGCTTATATGAGTGACTGCTTTACACTGAAGTAACTTCCATCCGGAGTTTTTTATTCTGTTATAGGAATGAATAATTCAGCGGAGACGTGTCTTCAAGAAAGATGATGACCATATTGTATGTGGCACAGCACTATAGATCAGTCTGTTAACAGGAAGAGTCAGGAGGAAAAGTATTTGCGGGAGTGGTGATATTATTAGTGGTTCTGACCATAAACGTCATATGAATGTATGTCCCATTCTTAATAGATCCTAGGAAATTAATGAAAACTGTGCAGAAAAGGAAAATGCCGGTTATAGTGCGTGAAACATTGTGATCTAATGTTTCATTTCACTGTGTACATTTCCTAATAAAAGATGTTCAAAAAGTCCACCATCAATTGCAGTGTATTTTGGAGCGCTTGTAGACAGCTGCTCTGATGCTGATCTTAGCTCGTTCGTACGGTCCTTTACTTGAGCACACACATGTAAAATACTAGCCTCACGATACGCAACTGAAGCACACATTAAAGTGGTCCGTAAAAACAACACTATGTAGCCTAATGTCGCTTTCGCTGTGCTGGTGAAAAAGGACACACGACTGACACTTTAGATTTTCTAAGAGCTATACGTCGGATATGGATAAAAAAATAACATATGTGCATTTGAGGTTTCTTGTTCAGAATCACCAATCCTATGATCCCTCAAAGCAGGTACCTTTACTTCTGTCTCGCATTGTATAGTTATAGTTCATAAAATACTGCAGTAACATAAATGTGACATCTGCCTCAAAGGGGTGCAAAGTTACAATGGTATTCCTTAATATTTAAATACGAAATCAAATTAGTACTAAATGAATCAGTATGTGTATTGTATTACTACAAATGATTTCAATTTCAATATATATAAATATTATTACATGAATCAGAATAATTCATCAGTCGTTAACTCGCCCTCTGGAAACTCCTTTCAAACTTTAGGTGCAACGTAAGCCTGACCGAGAGCGTCATGCATTTTCTCGTTCCTTGGAAACCTTCACTTATTGAGGCTTGACGTTACTTTTCTACAGCTTCGTGTCATAGATGTAGAAATTTTGACGGGTAGTGGCGCAGGCGACAGAATTTTTATACACTGAATCCTCCTTATTGGTAAAAATTTGCCATTTCCCTTTAAAATTCTACAATTCTCGGTGAGCTTATTTTATGTCATGACCATAAACAAAGCACAAGGCCACACGTTTCGTGTGTGCTTGTACGATAGTGTCAGCTGCTTTTAGCACGGCCAGCTCTATGTGGCTCTGTCCCATGTTTGAAGCGAACAAGTTCATCGATCGTGTTCCACAGTTCTCAGACCTATCAACCTGCCTATACATTGCCTGATCCTACAAATAACGCCTAGCCATTAGTTCTAGTCAGCGAACGAGGTGGTGCAGTGGTAAGACACTGACCTGGTGAATGGGACAAAGGCAGTTCAAATATCCATCCAGCCAAGTAGATATAGTTTTACAGTGATTTCTATAAATCGATTTGGTGGGGAGGGGCTACAGTATGGCCGGCACAGTATAGATGAATACGTAGCGTTCTTTGTCTGTAATGAGCCCTGGCTAAAATTATTCGGCAGTTAGCTGGTCACTCGTCAACTACGAAATCTTTACGCAATGGCGAATGACCTTTCTTTGTGGCGTCTTCCAGAGCTCTTATCATCGCTATACAACGTCGTATAATACTCGTACGATAGTCCTAAAATGATCAACGTGCGGAAGAAGACATAGAACAAGTTATCTACTCATTAGATGAGTATTTGAAAGTACTGAAGAAACTACGAGACCCGTAATTAATTTAAACGTACAATGGCTGAAATAAAAAGTCGAACACCCAGAAGGAGAAGAGGAAATAAAATGAAACTTCACGGATTGAAGGGATATGTGATGTTATTTCAGTGATTACAAATTAGACGCAAATTTACAAACTATGGCACTATGCGCCCACTTATCTTTGCAATCATCCACAATTCAGGCCTAGAAGTACGCACTGAGTCTGTTGGGTAGGGTCTCATAAAACCATTGCATCCCCTCCTAGGCAAGATGGCCCAGAAATGGTGTATCTGGTACTTGATGTCCTGGTTATTAGGGCTGAGAAGGAGTTGCGTCCGTGCAGAACCAAAACACGTTCTATCGGGGACATTCTGGGGATCTTGATGCCCATGGCAAAACGTCTGCATCACTTTGATAGTTCACTGAGATGTGTTTCATGTGTGGAAGAGCATTGTCCTGTTGAAAAGACACCACGGCAATGTCTAAAGAGAAGTAACACATGACGACGTAGGATGTTCTTCGCTGGCCACTACTACATCCGAACACCCCACAGATCCGTGTACTGCATGATTCGGCCAGCCAGCCGAATGGTGACCCACTATGAAGGCCCTTTAAAACTCCGTCAGAGGCTGATAAAGCTGTCCCATACGAGTATGCGACATTTCCGCGTCCTTCACAGTCATTACTCAACACATGACCGTGTTCACGCTTCTTATATATCTCACCAGCCCTGGTAACAACACTAAACACGAACAACAGTAATGCACTCTGGTGGTCGTTCTACCTTTCACGGAGAGCTGTAACTCTAATCATTTACACAACTGCAGATAGTGTGTATGTGTGTTCAAATGTTCAAATGTGGGTGAAATATTATGGGACTTAACTGCTAAGGTCATCAGTCCCTAAACTTACACACTACTTAACCTAAATTATCCTAAGGACAAACACACACACCCATGCCCCAGGGAGGACTCGAACCTCCAGCGGGACCAGCCACACAGTCCATGACCGCAGCGCCTCAGACCGCTCTGCTAATCCCGGGCGGCGTGTATGTGTGCGAAGTAACCTTGATACGCAGTTATGTATTTTTGGTGCTACACTTTTTCCTCAGACTATGTACCAAGTCTTTCTGTTCCTTTTCTGGTGTATATTATTTGGCCTATGAGTGGGAACTGTGGAAAATGTTGTAGACAAATGAGTGGTGATATTCTTTGTGAGAGTTGTACCGAATGCTTTCAGTGGAATAATGTAGTAGGGAGATCATTTCAGCAGTCACAGAGAGCCCCTGTCTTGAAACTGCAAGATATGCAGTAAGGTTAGCTGGAAGATGTGGCAGGAAAGGAAGATCTGAACATCTGGGAAAAGCAAAGAAGGATGTAGTGAGAATGTTGGCAGTTTGTGGATCGGGGTGGGGCTGGAAGAGGAGGGGGAGAGATACATAGCAGCTGGTGCAGTGGCTAGGAGGAAGATGCGGAGGTCAAAGTTTGATAACTTTTTGTAGTACCCAGAAATTGGTTCCAGCTACCAAACGGGTGTCAGTTCCTAGTAGAAGTAACGAATGTTCTGAAGAATTTGGGTGTGAACTGCTCTGAACGTTTGTATTGTCAGGAATAAGAAAGTGCTACTGCAAGGTAGTACCCATAGCAGAGGTGTACGTCCTCAATTGTCATAGAAATTAAGAACTGGAAACCAGTTTTTCAACTGAATGCCAAGATAAAACAAGTGATGCTTGATTCAGAGCTTTTATTTAAGGATTCAACCTATGGCGATCAAGCAGTAAAAGCAGATTTGGAAACTTAGACAAGGCGAGGAAAGAATAATATATGTGTTGGCCTGAATCTGCTGGCCTCCGTAAGTGTTGGCACAAATGTGCATATGATACAGCTGTTGTGGCACTGTTACCGGCTTCGTGTTGGCGTACTGTAAGACGCTCAATTGCGCAGTCAGAAATAGCGCTGGTAGGTGCCCATCGGGCATGCATTACACTGGTCTGGTGCACAGTGGGAGGACTATCTGGAGGTTACGTGTCACTAGGCATGGCGTGCAGCTCAGCTGGGCCTCGATGCTAAGGTTGATGGTGGGTAGTGTAACACCATTATCGATATTACCTGTAGCAGTTACCGAAATGCGTACAGAAATATCGCCAAAGAACAGCAATTGGCTTCACAGATAAAACAGGAGTCAAAGTGCGGAACGAATGTGGAAGCTTACGGGAAAGATAATGATTACGTAAATGAATAGAGACTCGGTCCAGTACCTCGCAAAGACAGAACCGGTAGAATCACATGGTGTAGAATCAGAGCATGAGGATACAGAAGAGCAGAACAGCGAGAAACCATTAAGCATGAACGACCTATTCAAAGTTTTGTCTACACAGATTAAAGATGAAACTAAAGCACGAATCAGAAGCATTAACAGTCAATCTAAAGCACTAGTTTGTGGTCTTGATAACCAACTCAAAATACAAATTAATGATCTTGATAACAAACTCGGAATACAAGTTAGTAGTTTTGAGAATCAACTGAAAACACAAGCAAGTCGTATTAGTAGCCTTAATAATGAGCAGATAACGCAAGCATTACAATCAGCAAATAGATCGAAAAAGTAGACGAATAAGTAGGCGTTTTGACTACCGCAATCACATCAGTGAACCTTGAAATAAATACCATAAATACCAATATGGCCACTATGCAGGGACAGATCAATGGCGTCCACGAAATATTCGATTTAGAAATCATAAAGATCCAAGAAATAGGTAGAACCCTTAGCAGTAACCAAAGTGGACGAAAAAGTTTTCAGTCTAGAAACCGAAATTGTTGACGAACGTAGAAATGAAATCTAACATTTGAGGGAGACAGTGGTTGATTCTGAGAAAGAAATAAGAAAACAGGTAAATATTTGGTAACGGAAGTGTAACCAAATCACTTCACAAATTCGAGGCAAGATCTACGACCTTGGAAAGAAAATAAGATATAAGTCGAGCTGCGTCACTGATAGGATACTTCATAACAAACTACTGGAGGGTGAAGAACACTTTGATACTACCAAAAGACGTACTGGCTGACACCCACTGGATTTTCTTATAAATTGCAATATAATTTTTCCTGAATGTTTGACTGATCACGAAAAGATTAACATAGTTATCAGTGTATTACCAGGGGATGCTAAACGATTGGCACGAAATTGGAACACTGATCAGATGACGTTTAACAAATTCAAACAAAAGTTTACAGACGAATACTGATCAGAGCGAAAACATGATTGTTTACGTCCAGAATTCATAATGACTGGATTATATGACAATAGGAGCAGAACCTTTGTCAAAGATATCTGTGAATCTAGGTACCGAAAATTGATGCACTTAAAAAATAAACGATCCGATTCCCAGATTATTTGAGAACCATGGAAAAGTGCCCAGAGGATTCGAAGAGGTATACAGGAAGCAATCATTAAACGTTTTGTGCGTTTCTCGAAAGAGTAAAGGACCAAGGCCATTGGAAATTAATCGTGATTGTCGCCTTAATAATAACAATAGGGTTAACCACAATGACAAATAACAAAATGACGGGGATAGGAATCACATTGATTTTGCTCAACGAGGTACGGGCATAGGTCGAAATAATTCAGTCGTTCGCGGAAGAGGATTTTCACCGCGACATAATCACGGCAGCAACAAGGCAGAAAACTGAAGACCGCGTATTTTGCGAGCCAAACTAACGCAGACAGATTTTCACGACGCAAATGTAGGGAACAATATCGGCGTAGACGTAATGAACCTCATTCTCGACACAGCGACTGCGAAACACCGCAGGTCGCGGAAGCAAAGGACAGTGCACCGGCCAGCGGAGAATACATCAGACCGATTAGCTGTTCGTATGGAAGATGTAGTCAACGCAGCAGAAAAGAATCAGGGCGTCGCAGTAGAATGCTCCGAAACGTTACCATTATATACCGACACGGTCACAAAACAAAAATATAAATCCTGTCATAAGAGTAACGCTATTGGTGAATCACTAATATAATAACAGTAGCCAGTATTGATATAGCATTGATGAGCCCACTGTCAAGTCCCTTGGCCAGGAGATCGTTGACACTAAACCCAAAGCGTTTGTCTATTGCAGATGTAGCAGCGTTCGTGTGTTGTCTGACATTGTCATGTTGAACGAGAAGGAGCTTCATGTGTGGAGAAACTCTTCAAATCCGAAACTTGATTACAGCATGCTGTTTCTCACTTACCGAGATAGTTATCTTACGCACCGCCATTCTACACATACAATTCGGAGTACTGCAGCGGCAGATGGCTAAAAATATGTAGACTTTATGAATAAAGATGTAGAATGTTAGTAACGCTTCGTTCATTTAAAAAGCTTTAAGAGTTTTACAAAAGAATTCAGAGGCATTACATTGCAGCACGCCCTTGAACTTATAGACATTAACAGGGAAAAATGTCGTATATGTATGAACGTCTTTCCCTCTCAGATAATTACTGCCAGATAACAAAGCTAAAGGCAGGCACGAAAAATCCTAGTAAACTGCAGGTTATATGCATACTGCATTCGTATTATTTGTCTTTACAGGAAACGCCAAGTTCAAGTTTACTACTACCTTTTAAAAAATTCTACTCACCTGGGATTTGTTAAAGACGTTCTTCTTGCTCTGAGGAGTAATTAATTGCCAAGAGCTGTCGAGAATTATGCTTAAGCAGTAACGTTAGTTGCCATACAATAACGGATTTTGACACTTTCCTTCGAATAATGAGTAGAAGAAAGTACTTTACATAAATTTTATCTCACTCTTAGCCTCCAAGAGTGCAATGTGGACACTTCGGTAAAAATTATAAACAGCATCAAAATTCTAATATCTTATTGCACAACGATTATGATTGTCATACGGTTCGACCGCACGCAGACGTAGCACACATCACAGATGCACCCATAACACGCAAAATCTTTTTTAATGTTGCTGTGAATCAGGCAGCACTTGATATCTTTATCCTTCGAGGGAACAAGTTTATTGCGCGTGAGTATATGGCGAGGGCGGTTATTCGAAAAGCAACGCCGATTAAAATTAGTGATTTATTACAATAACAAACAACCCACATGAAAGGAACGTAAAGCGATATCGTACCAAAGGTAACATTGTACAGCCCCTTACTTGCATAACAATATGCTGAACACTTCTATCACCAAGGCAATTTTACACCCTCTGATTACCAAGTGGGGTAAAAAAAAAAAATTTAAGTAATACAGTCACATAATAATATAGAATGGCATTTATTAATGTAAAATGATGGTTCATTAAAGATTTTAATCAATCATGTATTAATCCTTTCGGATAACTTCTGCTAACATTCAGACCGATTTACCACAGTTGCGTCTCTTCTGTGGTTTCAACTTCATTTTATGCATATAGAAGCAGTCTTCAGGTCTTCAATGCACATCTTGCACATCTTTTCCTTTTGTAAATCTAAAAAATACTTTTTGCTACCTACTGTACCGTATGTCATTCTTGCTTAAATTCCAATAGCTTCAATGGCTCTTACAACTTCTGAATGTAGTCCAGTTGCAGTCTTACTCGTTCTGCCACGTGCGGTTTCGCTAACATGTTTCCTCCTTCATATGGAATCTTCCTGCCAGCAAGCATATTTTTGTGACCACAGAATTTATGCATTAAGAGCAGGGATATCCACCATTTCCATGAATATTTAGTACGGACAATGATTTTTTGTACGTACACAACTGTATTCTCTTGTCATCAGGTCACCCTTGTCTGCTTCCCCTTTAGTCTAATTGTAGTGAGCAATTATGATAAGTGTCTTTTTTTTCTTTTTGTTCTTCAACGGAATGATCTTGGAATTAGGTTGAAAGCAGAACAACACAGTTCCTTACCTATGGAATGTATGAGACAGTAGTGATCTGGTTTGTGAATTGAAATGATGGAAATGCTTTCCTCCCTCATTGCATTAGACAAAAACTCCTGTGGTATTTCTCTTTTGTTTGTTCTTAGGGTTCCCACTAATATTAAGTTATGATCCAACTACTTTTCAGCTAGCGTTATGTAAATAAAAAGTTATCTATTGTGATTCCCTTTCCAGATTGAAAATATGGTTCAAGCATACCCAAAAAAAAAACATGTTGCCCTTGATTTACTTCTCTATAGTTGGCCTTCATGCCAGTATATTCTTTTGGACTGCATACAGATCCATTTCAGCATATTCACATATCACTAATTTTATACCATACTTCCCTGGTTTCGATTTTATGTACACTCAAAATGGACGGATGGGGCAGAAAATTGCCAGTCTTCCTTCAATCGTTGTTACTCATTAGGGATGTAATTATTTATGCAGCTGTTGATACTAGTGGGCTCATTTAATCAAAGATCTCTTTTGCAAAGGTGCCGGACATGCCTTAGTATCAAAATTTAAGAAAAACAGAGACAAAGTAATTCAAATATACAGATACTTACAGACTTACAGGTTTTGAATGACAAGAATGGGATAGGTCTGTATTGACAAACATGACAAAAATCTCTGTTACTGCCAGAAAATCGTTGTGCAGTTCTGATGCTGCCAGTTCTTACGACATAAAACCTCAAACCAGCAGATATATGTTAACATTTGCTACTTAATAGCCATGAATAATGGACTTCGACACTCTGGGTGGCTACTAAATAACTTGGAGAGAGTAGTACGGTATCTGTGAGCTTTTTCTGTAGCACCAAGAATTGAAATTGGTGCCAAAACCGCCCGGATTATAATGTTGTGCCATTCTTTAGGTTGTTGGCGTAATTCACTGCATTTATCCAAATATTATTGACCTTTTTCTTCAATATACCTACATCAGCACGTTTCCAAGCAAAAAGGAAAGAAAACGTATTTGCACTTAAATGTACAGCCTTAGTGCTATATCTTAAAAAAAAGGCTTTTCTCGAAGACTGTTTTGAACTACCTTTCTCCATTGACGGAACTTTGTAAAATATCGTGGCAGATCACTTCTAGATACGAACATAGCCAAAGAATTGATCTTAGTTTTCAGCTACATTTTCAGATAATTCTCCTGTCCCTGGTGACTCCATCATTTGATGTATTTCACAAATCTTTATGAACTTATCAACCTCTGTAGTAACTTCAACATTACGGTTTTCATCTTCGGCACACGCAAGTAATACGTAGCGGTTTCATCACACAGATGATCTGGATTATCAGTATTTATTATCTATTGAAATTCCTGCAGGCTTTCATTGTTGCCCATGTTTCCGTCCAGAAGTGCAAGCTAAGAATGCCACAGTTCAAAATAGCAACAAGGAACCGATACAAATTCGTTGTTGTCGTGATTTTCCTCGCTCAACAATGAAATAAAAGAACAATATCACAACAATATATACGGAAGTGTCAAAGAAACTGGTCCATCTGCCTTATATCGTGCTAGGGCCCGCGAGCACAAAGAGGTGCCGCACACGACTTGGCATGGACTTGGCTAATGTCCGAAATAGTGCTGGAGGGAACTGACACCATGAATCCTGCAGGGCTTTCCATAAATCCCTGACAACACGAGGGGGTGGAGATCTCTTCTGAACAGCACGTTGCACGGCGACCCAGATACACACAATAATGTTCATATGCGGGAAGTCTGGTGGGCAGCGGAAGTGTTTGAACTCAGAAGAGTGTTCCTGGAAGAACACCGTAGCAATTCTGGATCTGTGGAGTGTCCCATTGTCCTTCTGGAACAGCCTAGGTCCGTCGGAATACACAATGGACGTGAATGGATGCTGCTGATCGTACAGGATGCTTACGAACGTGTCATCTGTCACAGTCGTATCTGGACGTATCTAGGGTCCCATATCACTCCAACTGCACACGACCCAGACAATTACAGAGCCTCCACCAACATGAACAGTCCCCTGCTGACATGCAGGGTCCATGGATTCATGAGACTGTCTCCACACCCGTACACGTCCATCTGCTCGATACTATTTGAAACGAGACTCGTACGATCAGGCAACCTGTTTCCAGTTATCAGCAGTCCAATGTCGCTGTTGACGGGCCCAGACGAGGCGTAAAGCTTTGTTTTGTGCAGTCATCAAGGGTACACGAGTGGACATTCGGCTCCGAAAGCCCATATCGATGTTGTTTCATTGAATGGTTCGCACACTGACACTTATAAATGGCGCACCATTGAAATCTGAGGCAGTCGGCGTAGGGGTTGCACTCCTGTGACGTTGAACGATTATCTTCAGTCGTCATTGGTCCCATTCCAGCAGGATTTTTTTCCGCCCGCAGCGATGTCGGAGAGTTGATATTTTACCGGATTCCTGATATTCACGGTACACTCGTGAAATGGTCGTCCGGGAAAATTCTTCACTTTATCGCTACCACGAAGATGCTGTGTCCCATCGCTCGTGCGCCGACTGTAACACCACGTTCAAACTTGCTTAAATCCTGATAACCTGCCATTGTAACAGCAGTCACTGATTTAACAGCTGCGTCAGACACCTGTTGTCTTATATACGCTTTGCCGACCGCAGCGCCGTATTCTGCATGTTTACATATTTCTGTATCTGAATACGCATGCCTATGCCAGTTTCCTTGGCGCTTGAGCGTAGGTGAAGTTGTAAGTTTTATTGCTTCTGTGTGGAGTAATATAGCTGCAGATTCAGTTCCATTTGCTACAAATTTCGTACCAAATACTACAAAGTGTAGTAACAAGAACATCTTCCACGAATCATGGAAAATGAATAAAAGTGGGATAATAGTATTTGGATATATAAAGTGAAAAGCGCTGATGGATATATATTGACAGATAAATAGGCCACATTTAATTGTAAGCACAAGTGAAAGCAGAAATACACTTAACAAATGGTTTGTATCGTAATTTTATTAACCCCGATGTTAGCAGAAGGGTTAAACAAAATTAAGGGGAAAATTAGTGTGAGTGACTTTAGACACATGGAGGTAAAAATTAAGAACCCATTCAGAAGACGGATCATCCTGCACTGCCTTTAGAACAATAACACATTACGTAGTAACCAAAAGAGATGCTTCCTTCCCCACCATCACTGAACCACACTGTAAAGGAGACAGAACAATGATTTAACTGAAGTCAGTGTCAGAGTCTTATAATGCGAGTTTTTAAATTCTGTAACTACCATCATATTTGAAAAAAGAATCACGCAAATAGGGGTTCGTTCTTCATAGAATCACTTATTCCATTCAATACGAAGGATTATGGCCACAATATCTTTCCTTTGTTCACACATGGCGGAAGGATCACAGAAAGGTTCCTGCATCAGAAACTGAAGTGCTACTTTAAATTTGTGAAGGAAACTCAATTAAATACATATAGTGGACATCAGTTGATCGTTCAAAGCGTTAACTTTGACCATTCAGTTGTAAACTGTCCTTCTGTACGAGGCTCGTCACACAAAACTATCAATCGGCTTGTATTGCAAGAAATTAAATTACGTCGATACACAGAATTGAAGGCAACACTGACACCAAATACATGCAGAAAGATTCACACTTAAATAAACACCATTCGCAGTGATACATAAGGTACATAACAGACGTGTAAAACTTCTTATGCAGTTTTCTCGTAACTGCCCATTACGTTGTTTCAATGGACTCCTAAACATGCACGAAGTTTGTTGTAAATCCGTGGTCCCAACGTCATCGCGTCCCCTTGTTAGTTGTTTCATTTCCTTAAACACTTACTCAGCAGCAGAAAACGCAGCCTGAGTGACGAACCTGACAGTTTGTCGTTCTCCGGAGTTTTGAGTGCTTTCCGAATATTATAATCGTAATATAATTGCACTTCTTCCCCGCTGGAATTCTACCAGTCAGAAACTGCAATCTGAACCTTACCGTGAATGGGTATAAGATCATTAAATATTAAGTTTTCCTTCGAATACTTTAGTGTGTGCGAATGAATATCACCAGCATATTTATTCGTTTCGCTAACCAGACTCTTGGTTATTCGCTATGCATCTGACAATCTTGGGCATACTCGTGCGTTACAGTTTTTGGACCTATCTTTGGAAGAAGTTCTCAGAGATTTGCAAAGTTTTGAATGTACACAAATGAGTAAAAAGCACTGGTAAGCACCTTCCGATGTTTCTGCATTGTATACAGATAAGATGATTATGATGATGATTTTCGTTTGTGGGGCGCTTGACGTCGATGTCATCAGGCCGGTACAAGTTCCCAATCTTTCCAGGTCCAATTTCGCTACTTCCCGTATGATAATGAAATGATGGGGACAACACAGACATCCAGTCCCCGGGCGGAGAAAATGCCCAACCCGACCGGGAATCGAACCTTGGGCCCATTGATCAAGAGGTAGAAACGCTGGCCAGTAGAGCGCCAGCTGTGGCCTACAGATACGAGGAACAAACAATCGGCTCAGCAGGTAAGGCTCAAGGCTACATTTAGAGACAATACTAGCAGTAAGAACAAACAACCAGATTCCTGGAAGCGCTCCCTTTCAACAAACAACTCATATACACAATTTTTCAGATTATTAATTTTCGTCAAACGACTCCAGACACAGTTCAGCATCACGCATTCGCCGAGTGTCGCTGCATTTTGGTCCAGCGTATTCGTACGGCCGCCATGCCGTGAGTCTTCAGTTCAAAATCTGCTCTTAATTTGAGAAACATGCTCCCAACTGCCGTGTTTGCAATTCTCATGCTTCTCGAAAGGGCAAGGAGATATCCACTATAACTGTTCATAGATATACAAATCGTAAGTAATACAATATTGTTTGAAGTGGACAAAGTGAGCGATGACAAGAGTGTTCCAACGTATATCGTGTGTGTGTGTGTGTGTGTGTGTGTGTGTGTGTGTGTGTGTGTGTTGACCAAGCAGGTGTATTTTAAATCTGGTAACGTTGAAATAGCATCTGACTCAAGTAAAAAATTCAACCATAATTGGATGATACTGATCATGTAAGACTAACTTAGTTATACTGAATTTGTAGCGCGTCTGACTAATAACGTATAGTGAATCTGCGAGTTTGAAATGTTTAAAGGGAACCGAAAAAATTTATCCGACGAAAGACTGAGAGGTAAGATCCACATAAAACGAACGAAAACAACATCATGACGCGCAACGGAGTTATTTTGCTAAATTTAACCATAATCTCTTACCCGTCAACGACTGAGTCAAATTTACCCGTACTGTTTTTTAGATTATTATCCTTTCAACGCTGTGAGGTAAGAGAAAAATTTGACACCTGTAATCATATTCATAGACAGTATTCAGCTCCCACTGCGCTTTGAGCGAAGTGTGGTACAATGATTAAATTATGCTTCTGGACAAGTGAGAGGTAGAGAGAACAAGATGGTTATTAGCTGTTTTGTTTTATAGCCTGGAAAAATCCTGGGCTGTAATTATCTGCTTCATTTCAAAGTTTAGTAAAATAATTGACTGTGACTGGGAGAGTGAAATTTGTATGTATGTATGAGTGTGTGTGTGTGTGTGTGTGTGTGTGTGTGTGTGTGTGTGTGTGTGTGTGTGTTTGTCAGGTTGGTGTGAAGTCAACAAAGTCTTAGACGAAGCTGTGTATGATCTTCTGACGGAGCTGTGTCATGTTGCTGAAAAGATAGCCCACTTTGGGGTACATTCTGGCTGACTCTTCAGATTTTTATGGCTGGTAAAATACTGAAATGTGATTCGTTGTGTTGCATTAATATCTGGTAAGATAATGGCCTGTGAGTGGGAGATCTAATTATGTGCAATTAAAAACTCACTGACTGGTCTATCTCTAAGAAATCATTTTGCTCCTAACGGGAAAGAAACTGACGCTTTATGCAGGTACTGACATGAAAGACTGATCAGCCAGATAAGTAGTATTTCTTTGGGCTGCCTCCAGCTGCACACTGCAAAAACAAAATTTCAAATATCTTCCGAAAATCTAGAGAAAATGCCCCTGATGACTCTTAGGAGAGACATCCTGTACGCAGAAATAGATGCTATTATCAAATCCTGTTAACTCCATTCAAGGTATGTGGCAATATTTGAAAGCTGATTTCCTAAAAAATTATGCGAAAGATCCATTATAAAATAAGGAAGCCGTGGATAACTAAGGGAATAAAAATCTTGTGCAAGAAGAAGAGGGAAATTGATACAAAAGTCAGTTTACGTCGAAATCCGACATTACTTGCATACTACAAGAAATACTGCAGTATATTAAGTGAACTTACTAAAATATAAAGAGATATGCACCTCCTGACACAAATAAATAATGCCAATAATAAGGTTAAGACTATATGAGATGTTGTGAAACAGGAGACAGGACAGCCAGTCAGTGTATAAGATACCATAACAATTAAACTAAATGACAATTTCGTGACTGATAGTTCAGAAGTTTAAAGTACTTTTAACTATCACTTTCTAAAAACAGGAATGAATGTTTTAGTAGAGGAGGTTGGAAGATATACTGAAAAGGTCATTTGCCATTACTTTAAGCAACTAGAAGTAGCACTGACCCCTTTTCCTGAAATTAATAGTATTACAAAATTTCTAAGAAATCAGAACTCATGTGACGTTGATGAAATTTCAGAGAGAATTCCGATAAGTTGTTCCAACTTAATAAGTAATTTCGTTAATGATATATGCAAGTTTTCCCGACAGCTTTAAATACGCTATTGTTAAACCTATTCATAAGGAAGGTAACAAAACAAACTTAATCAATTATCGTCCAAGTACCTTACTGACATATTTCTCCAAAACATTCACAAAAGTAATGCAGTCAAGCGTAGTCTCACACTTAAGTGGAAATAATTCATTTAGCATATCAAAGCTGGGATTTCAGAAGGGCTAAAACGTCCGGGATGATTAAAACTGTATGCACAACCGAGAATCTAACACGAGACCTTCGCCTTTCGCCGACAAGTACTCCATCGACTCAGCTACCTAAGCACGACTCATAACTCATCCTCATAGCTCTACTTCCGCCAATACCTCGTCTCCTACATTCCAATTGCTCGACTGAGAATGCTATTTGTACAGTCACTCATCAAATAGTATAAGTCTTAAATAATGAAATATCTCCAGTTGGTATTTTTTTTTATCTTTCAAAGGCATTTGATTGTGTAGATTACGTTAGTCCTTTAGAAAAATTAGGTTTTGTAGAACTGATAGCTTTATGCACAGCTGGTTTGAGTCATACTTGACAAACAGAGAGCAAACGGTTGTGCTGAATAGTTCAAACATTGTCAGAAGGGTAGAAAATTTTAGAGACTGGAGAGAAATCACAAAGGTAGTGAAACAGGGTTCTATTTTGGGTCCATCCCTATTTATTATATGTGTGAATGACATTTCACTTAACATTCAACGAGCGTAATTAGTACTTTCTGCCAATGATACTAGTGTTATAACAAATTCCATTAGAGGGAATGCAACAGAAGAATTGGTAATGATGTTTTCAAATAATTTTTGAGTAGTTCTTACATAAAGGACTCTCTTTAAAGTAAAAATGAAATACACACTATCTTCAATACTGTACAACAAACAGAGTCACACCAATATTTGATGTAGCATTTGAGAAGGCGTGGGGGAATAGGGTAGAATGCTGCAAAATGTTAGGTGCACGTACGGATGAAAACTTGTGCTGGAAGAAGCACATTGCTGAGCTTCTTGAACAGCTAAATTCAGCTACTTCTTCTCTTCTTATAAGTACTAGTCTTGGAAAAAAGCGAAACAACTTTCTGACATATTTTGCGTATTTCCCGCCACTAATATGTTCTAGAACATGGAACTGTTACCTGAGGTAACTCATTACTTAGAAAGAAATTGTACATTGCACAAACGCAGGTGGTAAAATTGGCATTTGGTATTCACCCGCGGAAGTCATGAAGGTACATCTTCAATGTGTCAGTCATTTTAACTGCACCTTGACAATACATACACTCCTGGAAATGGAAAAAAGAACACATTGAAACCGGTGTGTCAGACCCACCATACTTGCTCCGGACACTGCGAGAGGGCTGTACAAGCAATGATCACACGCACGGCACAGCGGACACACCAGGAACCGCGGTGTCGGCCGTCGAATGGCGCTAGCTGCGCAGCATTTGTGCACCGCCGCGCGTCAGTGTCAGCCAGTTTGCCGTGGCATACGGAGCTCCATCGCAGTCTTTAACACTGGTAGCATGCCGCGACAGCGTGGACGTGAACCGTATGTGCAGCTGACGGACTTTGAGCGAGGGCGTATAGTGGCCATGCGGGAGGCCGGGTGGACGTACCGCCGAATTGCTCAACACGTGGGGCGTGAGGTCTCCACAGTACATCGATGTTGTCGCCAGTGGTCGGCGGAAGGTGCACGTGCCCGTCGACCTGGGACCGGACCGCAGCGACGCACGGATGCACGCCAAGACCGTAGGATCCTACGCAGTGTCGTAGGGGACCGCACCGCCACTTCCCAGCAAATTAGGGACACTGTTGCTCCTGGGGTATCGGCGAGGACCATTCGCAACCGTCTCCATGAAGCTGGGCTACGGTCCCGCACACCGTTAGGCCGTCTTCCGCTCACGCCCCAACATCGTGCAGCCCGCCTCCAGTGGTGTCGCGACAGGCGTGAATGGAGGGACGAATGGAGACGTGTCGTCTTCAGCGATGAGAGTCGCTTCTGCCTTGGTGCCAATGATGGTCGTATGCGTGTTTGGCGCCGTGCAGGTGAGCGCCACAATCAGGACTGCATACGACCGAGGCACACAGGGCCAACACCCGGCATCACGGTGAGGAGCGATCTCCTACACTGGCCGTACACCACTGGTGATCGTCGAGGGGACACTGAATAGTGCACGGTACATCCAAACCGTCATCGAACCCATCGTTCTACCATTCCTAGACCGGCAAGGGAACTTGCTGTTCCAACAGGACAATGCACGTCCGCATGTATCCCGTGCCACCCAACGTGCTCTAGAAGGTGTAAGTCAACTACCCTGGCCAGCAAGATCTCCGGATCTGTCCCCCATTGAGCATGTTTGGGACTGGATGAAGCGTCGTCTCACGCGGTCTGCACGTCCAGCACGAACGCTGGTCCAACTGAGGCGCCAGGTGGAAATGGCATGGCAAGCCGTTCCACAGGACTACATCCAGCATCTCTACGATCGTCTCCATGGGAGAATAGCAGCCTGCATTGCTGCAAAAGGTGGATATACACTGTACTAGTGCCGACATTGTGCATGCTCTGTTGCCTGTGTCTATGTGCCTGTGGTTCTGTCAGTGTGATCATGTCATGTATCTGACCCCAGGAATGTGTCAATAAAGTTTCCCCTTCCTGGGACAATGAATTCACGGTGTTCTTATTTCAATTTCCAGGAGTGTATATTTACTGATGAATTTCGTCATAAATAATGCTCCTCTCATGAACCAAGGACCTGGCCGATGGCGGGGAGGCTTGCGTTCCTCAGCGATACACATCGCCGTACCGTAGGTGCAACCGCAACAGAGGGGTATCTGTTGAGAGGCGAGAGAAACGTGTGGATCCTGAAGAGGAGGAGCAGCCTTTCCAGTAGTTGAAGAGCAACAGTCTGGATGATTGACTGATCTGGCCTTGTAACATTAAGCAAAACGGCCTTGCTGTGCTGCTACGGCTAACGGTGAAAGCAAGGGGAAACTACAGCCGCAATTTTTCCCAAGTACATAAAGATTTACTGTATGGTTAAATGATGGTGGCGTCATCTTGGGTACTATATTCCGGAGGAAACATAGTCCCACTTCGGTTCTCCGGGCGGGGACTATTCAGGAGGACGTCGCTATCGGGAGAAACAAAACTGACGTTCTGCGAATCGGAGAGTGGAATGTCAGATCCCTTAATCTGGCAGGAAGGTTAGAAAATTTAGAAAGGAAAATGGATAGATTAAAAGTAGATATAGTGGAAATTAGTGAAGTTCGTTGGCAGGAGGAACAAGACTTCTGATCAGGTAAATACAGCACTATAAATACGAAATCAAATAGGGGTAATGCAGGAGTAGTTTAATTATGAATAAAAAGAATAGGAATGCGTGTAAGCTACTACGGACAGCATAGTGAACGAACCACTGTAGCCTAGATAGACATGGAGCGCATGCCTAACACAGTAGTACAACTTCATATCACACCTATTTCCGCAGATGACGAAGTGATTGAAGAAATGTGTGATGAGATAAAAGAATTTATTCAAATAGTGAAGGGAGACGAAAATTTAATAGTCATGTGGGACTGGAATTCGGTTGTAGGAAAAGGAACAGAAGGAAAAGCAGTAAGTGAATATGGAATGGGGGTAACGAATGAAAGTGGAAGCCGCCTGGCAGGATTTTGCACAGAGCATAATTTAACTGTAGTAACACTTGGTTTGAGAATGATGAGAGAAGGTTGTATACGGGAAAGGGGCCTGGAGACACTGGAAGGTTTTAGATAGATTATATAACGGTAAGACAGAGATTTAGGAAACAGGTTTTAAATTGTAAGATATTTCCAGGGGCAGATGTGGACTCTGATCACAATCTATTGGTTATGAACTGTACATTAAAACTGAAGAACCTGCAAAAAGGCGGGAGTTTAAGAAGATGGGTCCTGGATAAACTGAAAGTACCAGAGGTTGTAGAGAGTTTCAGAGAGAACATTAGGGAACGACTGACCAGAACGGGCGAAAGAAATACAGTAGAAGAATAATGGGTAGCCTTAAGAGATGAAATAGTGAAGGCAGCAGAGGATCAAGTAGGTAAAAAGACGAGGGCTGGTATAATTCCTTCGGTAACAGAAGAGATACTGAATTTGATTGATGAAAGGAGATAATATAAAAATACAGTAAATGAAGCAGGCAAAAAGAAATACAAACGTCTCAAAAATGACATCGACAGGAATTGCAAAATGGCTAAACAGGGATGGCTAGGGGATAAATGTAAGGACTTAGAGGCATATATCGCTGATGGTGAGACAGATATTGCCTACGGGAAAATCAAAGAGACCTTTGGAGAAAAGAGGACCACTTGCTTGAATATCAAGAGCTCAGATGATAAACCAGTACTAAAGAAAGAAGGGAAAGCAGAAAGGTGGAAATAGTACATAGAGGGTCTAGTCAAGGGCGATGTACTTGAGGGCAATTTTGTAGAGATGAAAGAGGACGTAGATGAAGATTAAACGGCAGATATTACACTGCGTGAAGAGTTTGACTGAGCATTGAAAGACCTCAGTCGAAACAAGGCCCCGGGAGTAGGCAACATTCCATTAGAACTACTGAGAGCCATGGGATAGCCAACCATGACAAAACTCTATCATCTGGTGAGCCAGATGTATAAGACAAGCGAAATACCCTCAGAACTCAATAAGGATGCAATAATTCCAATCCCAAAGAAAGCATGTGTTGCAAGGTGTGAAAACTACCGATGCAATACTGAGGCAATACTGATCCTACGACTTACCTTAGAAGATAGAGTAAGGAAAGGCAAACCTACGTTTCTGGCATTTGCAGACTTAGAGAAAGTTTTGTCAATTTTGACTGGAATACTCCCTTTGAACTTCTGAGGGTGGAACGAGTCAAATACATGGAGCGAAAGGCCATTTATCGTTTGTACAGAAACCAGATGGCGGTAATAAGAGTCTAGGGGCATGAAAGGCAAGCAGTGGTTGGGAATGGAATGAGACAGGTTTTCAGCCTATCCCAGATGTTATTCAATCTGTATATTGAGCAAGCAGCATTAATGGTACCAAAAGAAAAAGTTGGAGTAGGAATTAAAATCCATGGAGAAGAAATAAAAACTTTGATATTTGCTGATGACATTGTAACTCTGTTAGAGACAGCAAAGGACCTGGAAGAGCGGTTGAACGGAATGGACAGTGTCTTGATAGGAGGATATAAGATGAACACCGACAACAGCAAAACTAGGATAATCGAGTGTAGTCAATTTAAGTCAGGTGATGCTGAGGGAATTACATTAGGAAAGGGGACACTCAAAGTAGTAAATGAGTTTTGCTGTTTGGGGAGCAAAATAAGTGACGATGGTCGAAGTAGAGATGATATAAAATGTAGACTGACAATGGCAAGGAAAGGGTTTCTGAAGAAGAGAAGTTTGTTAACATCGAGTATAGATTTATTAGTGAGGAAGTCGTTTCTAAAAGTATTTGTATGGAGTGTAGCCATGTATGGGAGTGAAACGTGGACGATAAATAGTTTATACAACAAGAGAATAGAAGCTTCCGAAATGTGGTGCTGCAGAAGAATGCTGAAGATTAGATGGGTAGATCAAGTAACTAATGAGGAGGTACTGAACAGAACTGTGGAGAAAAGGAATTTGTGGCACAACAGGAAGTGGGTATGGAGTGACAATGTTAAAATTAGATATTCATATGTATACGCGAAGAAAGTACAAATTCCGTTAGTTCACGTAGCCGAGATAGAGAAACCGGCTGTAGACAACAGATACAGGTTAGCTTCCCACCAGTGGAACTGTATTTTTTCCTGTACGACATCCTGTGTTCTATCCCGGTGCCAACGATGTGCAATGTTGACCATACTGCAACAGAGCTCTGCCGTGAACACTGAAGATTCTAATGCTAAGGTATGCGGAAGGATACCGAGACTGATTAAGAAACGTCTCAACTTAAGGTACATGGAGCACAAACACTCATCCAGTACGGTACGTTAGCGATTTATTTGTTCAATTGGATACTGGAAGTAAGTGTTGTACTAAGCAGGTATCAGATTTACATGAAGTAAAAATCTGTTTTATATGCAGTAGCATACAGAAGTTCCGCTTGGAAAATCTGAAGACATCAGGAAATCCTGACGTATTGAGAAACAATAGTAACAGAAACGTAAAACATACGTTCGCTCAAGTTGTATACAAGTGGGATTTGTGGTTTATTTCAGTATTGGAGAGCTGCACACTGCTGGTTGCTTCTGACACCCGCAGAAACACCTGAAGGATAGCGACTGTGACATTCGATAAGTGCTGCTCGCGTGTGACAGTTTGAAAAGCGGTGGCAGACCTCATCGCTGCTGCCGAATTCCAACGTTTATCCATTACGCCAGAACGGCTTGTGGTCTGGGACACGGGCCATTCATCAGCTAGATTTACACAGTGCTCTTGTGGCTACGGAGACTTGATGACAGTAATGGCGCTGTAACGATCAACTAAGGACGCTGTTTAGTTAATGCAGATCAAGGGTAAACAGTGCTATGTACGCGCCCCGTGCGGAGGTCTCTCACCCTCCCCACCAACACAGCTTCTGATATTAGGAATCCACTGCTAAACAGGGATCACTAGCGATTCGGTAATCGTCTAACACAGAAAGAAAATTTCTTTTGAATGATTCCATCGCACCTACAGTTGTCAGTTTTGTTCATTTTCTGTACTAACTGAATATTTCGGGTTTCGGCCATTTTCGCTTACCTAAACACAATTATTAACTGTAGGATCTTAAAAGTTCTTCAATCGCCTATATTGCCATTGGTCTGTAGAATGTTTTGTATGTATCTGAATCAGTAGACATGTACTTGTAAGTGCAGATACCATTTGTCTGTTTAAAACCTTCCAAATAGAACCACTGGTAAATCAGTCCGTCATTAGGCTAAAATCATTGTTAATCATCATCAACATTCAACAGCCGCAGTTTGTCTAGTGCTGTGTAGGAACTTCGTATCTTGCCTATCGTAAAAAACCCTCCAGTGTTCCTCCTCATGCTGCAACTTCGACCTCCGTTAATGTTAATTTAGCACGTACTTGCTCTTCCCATACGTCGAATTCCAATAACTTCTCTATCTAGAATTATTCAAACCTTCCTCGTCTGTCCTTATTACGGTTTTCACACAGGGCAATCAGAATTTGAAACTTATCTACGAAGCACATGCAGGAACCAACATATCATACAATGAATTCATTACCGTATGTGGGGATTGCTGGAATAATTATCAGTGTGGATATCTGGTTGTAGTTGAAACTAGGAAACTGAATGAGGGCCCATATAAATGAAACTTTGATGAGATTCTGCATGGAAAGCATGTAGCTAAAAGGTTACTGTACCTGTATACTGTATAATATGGAAAAATTTTCACATGTGTTGTACAGTTGTTCAGAGGGTGTGAAGCATGTTTGTCTGCACATTGACAGAAAACGGAAGCACTCAATAAAAAAATTTATGAAACTGGATTGTCTTACTGAGCCAGTGTTTGGAAATGGTGACGTGTTGAATACTAGAATACAGCAACATGAACCATATGCATATAAGGAAATTTAATGTCAACTCAAAACTCACGGGTAAGTGAGGATATGTCAAGGCACCTGACTCCCTGTTTTGTCAGTCGTCTCAGAGTAAGTGACATTTATACTATCTTAAAAACGGTTTAGTGCAAATGGCTCTGAGCACTATGGGACTCAACTTCTGAGGTCATTAGTCCCCTAGAACTTAGAACTAGTTAAACCTAACTAACCTAAGGACATCACAAACATCCATGCCCGAGGCAGGATTCGAACCTGCGACCGTAGCGGTCTTGCGGTTCCAGACTGCAGCGCCTTTAACCGCGCGGAAAAACGGTTTAGTACAGAACAATATGTCGTCAACAGAGTACAAAGTTATTGAAGCATGGAAGATTATTCCATGGAAATCACGACTGTTAAAATTAGAACAGTTGCCAAGAAATCAGTCTTTCTTGGAACCATTTGAACCAGTAACTGTATGTCGGAAAAGGCTGCCACACACTGTGGAGTGAGACAAACAGCAGAGGAAGACAAAGCGGAAAGGGAATAAAAGAAAGTATATGCTATTTCATGTTTTCATTAACTGTCACAGTACCGGTAATTAGACAGAATATATGTGGCCAGAAGCTACATACGTTACATAAGTTTCACTGAGAATGAAGTACATTTTGTTGATAAGCAGTCTGAAATAACGTCTGTTTACTAGAGCCAATGTTCATGGAAACTTTGAGCATCAAAAACAATTTACCGGAAAAGGTAAAACCATTGAGTGATATACAATGAGGTGTTAAACGTAATGGGATGACCCATAATACCAGATCAGATCACCTTCTGCCCAATTTAGCGCAAAACCTCGACGTGGCATTGACTCAAAAACTCGTTGGAAGTTTCCTGCAGAACTACTGATCCATCCTGCCTCTATAGGCATCCCTAATTACGAAAGTTGTGGCGGTGCAGGATTTTGTGCACGAACTGACTTCTAGATTATGAACAATAAACGTTCGATGTGATTCATATGTGGCGATCTGGGTGACCAAACGATTAATTCGAAATGTCCAGAATGTTCTTCAAACCAATCGGAAAACTTATGGCCAGATGACAGCTCACACTGCCGGCTATAAAAATTTCATATAAATTTGGGAACAACAAGTCCATGAATGGCTGCAAATGGTCTCCAGGTAGCCTAACATAACCATTTCCAGTCGGTGATCGGTTCAGTTGGACCGGAGGACAACTATGGAACCACCAACTTGGGTCCACGGCTTCTTGGGGCCTGCACCACACTTGAACCTTCCATCAGCTCTTACCAACTGAAATCGGTACTCGTTTGGGCAGGCCATGGCTTTCCACTCGTCTAAGATCCCACCGATATGGTCACCAGAATAGGAGAGACTTTGCGATTGTCAAAGGCGCCCGTGTTGATCATTTGTTGCCATAGTCGATTAATGCGCAGTTTTGCAGCACCGCACTAACGGTTGCCTTTGTCCTACATCGCACATTGTTTTTGGCAGTTAGTCCACGCAGGACTGCTTATCTGTTAACATTGACCACCATACACAAACACCGCTGCTATCTGTCGATGGCTGTCAGCTACTGTATTGTTCGTGGTGAGAGGTAATGCCTGGAATTTTGGTATTCTCGATACACTCTTGATGGACCATTCATTGATCGTCATTGATGCGGCTGTATCACCTAAATCAGCCCAACTGTCTACTGCCGCCGACTTTGCAGTAGCAGTGTGCGACTGTCGAAGGCTAGGTCACATGGTCTCATCCTGTCTGGCTGCTGTCCCTGAGCTAGCAGCGGCAGAGTAGCACCACTGACGTCTACATGACCTCATCCAGGCCCATATGGCTATCATCTCTGACGCGGCTGTACCAGGGCAGACCCCTTATCGATGTGGCCGTCTATTTCACCGTCTTCATCATGATGTCGCCTCTAGTCTAGCGGTATCTGGTGGAGGATATTAGTAGTCCATTAAATTTCGGGCACACACCCGCGCAAATAAGATTTCCTCCACTGACAATTCGGCCACGTATCGTCTGGCCATCCTCAGAGTGAGTCACAAGACTGACGATAAAATGCCAAGCGCGGCCTTTATAAGCTCCACCGCGGCGGTACTGCGCATTCGCGTCACAGATACTGGTCAGCGGCAAAGAAATACGTTTACAGTTGCGCCGCATATGGCGAAGGCCTACAGACATTCGATTCGCTTATCGATGTATGATCGGCGGAGGTGACACCATGACGACTTCTCCACAGTTTAGTTACCCCAAGAGCCGGATTCCATGCTCTGTCCAAATTAAAACCAATATCTCTATTTACTAAATTGTTAGCTAATCTAAACTCTATAGCCGCCTTGAAGACAGACTCCCAAAAGCAAGAGGTGGATGTTAAAATCTTCACATCCCTGTAGTTCATGAAATTCTCTGTATCAATACACTGTTCGGCCACAGCTGACTAGTCTGGCAGTAATAAGCGTGGGTATCTTCGAAGCTCCACACATATCTCATGAACGGTACCTGTTATTTGACCTAAGTACGACTTCTCACATTTCCTGCAGGGAATCTGGTACACACCCACTTTACTAAGATGTAAATCGGCCTTGACAGAGCCGAGTAAAGGTGCAATCTTCGTGGGGGGGGCCGGAGGATCACCTTAACACAGTGTTTCTCAAGAATATGGCCTATGTTCGAGGAAAGAGCACCCACATAGGGCAAAAACGCACTAGATCTGAAGGAATTACTATCTTCTTTCCCATCAAATACCTGCATTTTAGGTTTTGCATTGGATGCTCTACGAATTTGTTGTGGAGAAAATCCATTCGATTTAAAAATGCTCTTGAGGTATGTTTGCTCTTCTTGTAAATTCCCTTTATCGGATATAGAGTGCGCCCTATGCACTAAGGTCTTAAGGACACCTATGGTCTGTGAAGGGCGATGGCAGCTACTACCATGAGGATATCGATTTGTGTGTGTTGGTTTCCGATTTACGGAATGTAATAATGAGCCATTTTGCAAGAAGAGCTCACATACCTCCAGAGCATTTTTAAATCGAATGGATTTTCTCCACAACAAATTCGTAGAGCATTCAACATCGGGAAGAAGATAGCAATTCCTTCGGATCTACTGCGTTTTTGCCTTATGTGGGAGCTCTTTCCTCGAACATAAGCCGTATTCTTGAGAAACACTGTCTTAAGGTGATCTTACAGCCCCCCCACGAACTCGGGTCTGGGAAGGACGATTTACAGCTTCGTAAAGCGGGTGAGTATCAGATTCCTTGTGGAAATTGTGAGAAGTCGTACTTCGGTCAAACAACACGCACCGTTCATGAGATATGTGTGGAGCATCGAAGATACACATGCTTATTACAGCCAGGCAAGTCAGCTGTGACCGAACATTGCATTGATACAGGACATTCCATGAATTGCAGTGATGTGAACATTTTAACATCCACCTTTTTCTTTTGGGAATCTGTCTTGAAGGAAGATATAGAGATTAAATTAGCTAATAATTTAATAAATAGAGATAATGGTTTTAATTTGGAGAAGGCATGGAATCCGGCTCTTGGGGTAACTAAACTGCAGAGAAGTCGTGATGATGTCACCTCCGCCGATCATACGTCGATAAGCGAATCGAATGTCTGCAGGCCTTCGCCACAGGCGGGGCAAGTGTCAACGTATTTCTTTGCCGCCGACCAGCATCTGTGATCCGCATACGCATTACCACCACGGTGGAGCATATAAGGCCGCGCTTGGCTTCTTGTCGTCAGTCTTGTGACTCACTCTGAGGACTGCCGGACGATACGCGGCCGAAATATCAGTGGAGGAAATTTTATTTGCGTGGCTGCATGCCCGAAATTTAATGGACTATTCATTACGCAGCGAAATGTTGAAAATGCACAACGAGGATATTAGTTTTTAAAGTCCTGTCGACAATGAGGTCATTAGAGACGGAGCGCGAGCTTGGATTAGGGAATGACTGAGAAGGAAAGCGGCCATGCCATTTCGAAGAACCCTAGCAGCATTAGACTACCCTATTTATGGAAATCACGGAAAACGTAAATCGGATTGACTGTAAGCGTGTTTGAACAGTCGTCCTCCTGAACTCCTGAATGAGAGTCCAGTATGATAACCACAGCGCTACGTCGCTCGGTAACAGTAGCTACCCCAAAACTGCATTAGACTACTCTGTTGCTGCTGGTTCTTTCAGGGATACGATCTTGTAATCCCACATTGTCAATACCAATGCGGCGTATCAGTATTCCGCTACCTTCGTTCATGCATGCCAAATATTGGTGGAGAGTGAGTTCCCTGAAGTCATCTAAACGCAGTATTATCTTCCGATCAGGTGCAAAGACTTCTCTATTGCGAGCCGGCGCACCCCCCCCCCCCCCCACCCCCTCTAAAGAAGGCAATGATGATGCTGCAGAGGAACACGTCGTTCAATTTTGGAGGAAGGATGACATGATATCACACGGCATATCAATTGCAGGCTGATATGAAACTTTTTACCTAGAATATCATACTGAAGCGTTTTCCTGATATGAAGTTGAGGGGGTCTGGTTAGATGCTAAGGTGTGTTCTTCGTTTGGATGTGTACTCGCATGTTTTTGATCAAGTTATGGGAATCCAGTTATGGTCACATCTGGCTTGCGATAGAAGTTGCCTGAAACACGCATGTCTTATGCATGCATATGAACTCTATAACATTTGTGTGTATTTTGAGTTCGAAGGCTCCTCATTTCCTATCACAATCTCAGATCTGTATTATGTAGTTAATGTGTACAGTCTGGATGTATGGGAGAACAAGAAATCCAGAAGATGGGAAGCATAAAGCAACAGGAACCCTAAACGATTCTAACGTAGGTGGTCAACATTCCTAAACACGAAGATTTACTGCTGTTCTCCAAATGTGAGAAGCCTCCCTGCCTCAGAATCAAGAGCATGTCTCACCCATGTTTCTAACAATTGTCGAAACATTATGGCATGAGGCACATTCACCGTACGTGTAGAAAGACATCAGATTAGACTGTTTGGGCCAGGAACTGGTGCTTGTAGAAATGTCCACTAAGGGCGAAAAGTTCTTAACGTTTGAGAATGCCCACCACCAGGAACAATGTGCCTTTGTTTTATACAATGTCTTTGAGTGCTTCCAAGTGCATGCGGCGCATTTTAAAGGCGGTCCCACAGCCTTTAACACACGTTTCACAGGGCGAGACAAACCAAATGTGGCAGCATAGTTAACTGTATGTTCAAATGATTACGGCCATAACAAATTCGAATCTTATTTCAGGAATAATTTTATGAGATGATTGCTCTCTGAGGTAGGAAAACGTGAGTGTGATGTAGATGTTCTTTATTGCGGAAACATTCCAATAACCACCTCGCACGAGAGGCATTTGAATGTCATAATTCTGAGCTGCCATTGATTCGTAAAGTGGAAATTCCATGTAGAGACCACAGTCATCTAATGGGAAAGTTCTGCAGGGCAGCTTGCAACGCATGCAACTTGAAGGACTAATTGCCACGACATATATACGTCTTCATTCATTATTTGAGGCCCGCATCTCGTGGCCGTGCGGTAGCGTTCTCGCTTCCCACGCCCGGGTTCCCGGGTTCGATTCCCGGCGGGGTCAGGGATTTTCTCTGCCTCGTGATGGCTGGGTGTTGTGTGCTGTCCTTAGGTTAGTTAGGTTTAAGTAGTTCTAAGTTCTAGGGGACTTATGACCACAGCAGTTGAGTCCCATAGTGCTCAGAGCCATTTGAACCATTATTTGAGCAGGTATGATGCTCACTTTCTGGCTAAGAACTGGGGTGATTTAATGTTGGAATGTTTTCAGGTCAGTAACATATCATGTTACCACCACAACCAACCATCGAGCATTCCAGAATGGACCAGCAAAATCGATGTGTAAGCGTTGCCAAGGAGAAGTGGCTTGTGGCCATGCTAAGAATTTCCGCGGTGGTGCGGATTGTTGTTCGGCACACGCCATGCAAGAAGAGCACATATATGTAATCGCAGCATCGATTCCGAACCAAGTACAGTGCTGACGAGCAAGTTGTTTCGCTCTCACCAGACCCCAATGTCCTTGGTGAGGAAGCTGTAAGACAGAGGACTGTAACGAACGTGGGACCACGACCCTGGACTGATCATTATCAGAACGCAACAGCAAAACACCACGTCGTACAAAAAGTCTCTCCTTGTGAGCAGGAGAGCAAAAAATCGGCGGACCAACGAATCCGCGATCCGCGACTTCGACAAAGGCCATTGCGTAGCAACAAAACGCAAAACGGTAGCAAGGACAGGGTCAGCAGCTGTGGTTGTAGCTACACGACGAAAATCAATCGGAAACGATTCGACCACGTCATCGGTTTCCGCATCAAGGAACATGCAAGCAAGTTCGGAGGAATCGAATGCTCTATCCTCAGCAACAGGCAAACGGAACAACGCATCGGCGTTTCCGTGTTTAGCAGTGGACCGATACAAGATATCGTAGCGGTACTGCGAGAGGAAAATAGACCAGCGAATGAATTTCTGCGCTGTACGTGGAGGTACAGGCTTGTTCGGATGAAAAAGCGACGTCAAAGGTTTGTGGTCTGTGATGATGGTAAAGTGACGACCAGACAAGAAATCATGAAACTTAGTAACACCAATTACGAAAGTCAATGCTTCTTTCTCGATCTGTGAATAATTTCTTTGCGCAGACGAGAGCAATTTGAATGCAAAGGCAATAGGGCGATCGTGCGATCCATCTTTGTGCGCAAGCACAGCACCGATCCCGAAATCCGATGCATCTACCTTCAACAAAAGGGGTTTTTGGGGATCGAACGGCGTAAGGCAAGTATTGGAAAGCAACGCCGATTTCAACTGGCGAAAGGCGCGTTCACATTCCGTCGTCCAGACGAACGGAACATCGTTACGGCGTAAGCGATGAAGCGGAGCTGAAATGGAAGAGGCGTGGCGCACATAGCGATGATAATAATTAATTTTTCCCAGCACACTTTGTAGCTGCTTCAAATTCTACGGCGAAGGCATGTCTTGTATGGCACGGAGGTGCTCGGGACTAGGATGTATGCCTTGTGCATTGATTACATGTCCCAGGTAGGGTAAGTCACGAGCAAAAAACACACATGTGTCCTTCCGCAATCGAAGACCATTTTGTCGCAAGACATGAAATAATGTTCTGAGATTGGCTAAATGTTCTTCTTCCGTCTGTCCGGAGATCACTATATCATCCAGATAGTTTGCTGCGGTCGGGACTGACGCACAAACAGTATGCAGATATTGCTGAAACAATGCAGGGGCGGATGCACACCCGGATGGTAGTCGTTTGAATCGATACAAACCAAGATGCGTGTTAACCACCACAACGCGCTGGGATTCTTCGTCCACCGGTATTTGCAAGTACGCATCTGCTAGGTCCAACTTCGAAAAATATTTACCCGGGCACAGTTTGTCAAAAAGATCTTCCAGGCGGGGTAAAGGAAAAGTTGCAATTACTAGTTGTGGATTCACTGTTGCCTTGAAGTCCACACAAAGTCGCAATTTTCCAGAAGGTTTTGGCAAAATTACTAAGGGTGATGCCCAGAGAGAAGCCTGCACACGTTCAATCACACCTTGTGATTCCAAATCGTTTAACGTTCTTGTGACCTCAACACGCAATGCGTGGGGAACATTGCGCGCTCTGAAAAATTTCGGTTGCGCGTTTACTTTCAGTTCCAAATGTGCGGTATAGTTCTTAGCGCAACCACGGACCGGTGCAAAAATGTCTGCAAACTCTTCACATAGACGAGAAACACTTTTTGAAGGCACAGTGTGGTTCACTGATAGGACCTGATTGACTATAGACAAGTTAAACAACTGAAATAAATCTAAACCAAACAAGTTCACTGCAGAAGAAGAACGAAGGACGTACAATGACACAAGTTTTGTTTGTCCCTTGTATGTTGCAAGAAGACTGCACTGTCCTAACACAGGGATCACTTGTCCTGAATAGCTACTGAGATGAACATTTGCGGCACGCAACGGAGGTGTGCCCAGCTGTTTGTACGTGTCTTGATTGATCAGTGAAACTGCAGCTCCGGTATTGAGCTGGAATGGTATCACTCTGCCGTTAATGTCCAAGTCTACAAAAAGTTTACTGTCCTGCTGACGACAAGAGCGACTGTCTCGTGCAACGTGAACTGACACTGGTACAAAATCACTTGTGACATGACGGGATTTCCGTCGATGCCGACGCACACTATGTGTGGGACGAACACAGTCACTGTTAGAGAGAGTGGCACTCGGTGGAGTGGAATGAACTACATGAATTTCCATGGGCGAAGGTTCACGAGCCGGAGTATCCGTGGTTCGAATCCGATTCCGGCGTGAAGCAAAGGGCCTGGAATGGTTGTGAGTGTCCGATCTGAGCTTTTTCTGGCAAACACTCTGAACATGGCATTTTTTATCACAGAAAAAGCAAATAGCTTGGCGTGACGGGCAATTCTCACGCGAATGTCTAGTAGCACACCGCGGGCATGATTTTAGCACTGCATTTGCTTGCCTGCGCGGCACACCACGTGGCTGATAGCCAGGCGGCCGCTGCGCGGCAGGGCGCCAGGACTATTTACTGTTCTGTGCAGCGCTCCCGGTGGGCCGCTTAATGTGACACACGGCTGGTGAAGTTTCAAATGATTCCTGAGCAAAGTCAAGTGTGTCCTGTCGATCCAATATGTCCATCACTTGTTGAAGGGAGGGATTGACTAGTTTCAAAATTTGTTCCCTTATACGAACATCAGAAACGTTCCGTGCAACTGCATCACGTACCATAGTATCTGAATAAGGGAGTCCACATTGACACTCAAAAGCACAATCCCTAGTAAGGCCTTGGAAGGTTGCAACCCACCTCCGATTAGTTTGACCTGCCATACGTTATGTACGAAATAAGGTATACCGTTTGGCAACTACATTGACTGATTCTTTAAAATATGCATCTAATGCAGACAAAATTTCGTCGTAGGACAGAGTTGCTACGTCGCGGCGTGGAAATAATTTCACTATCACACGATACGTATTCACGCCTACGGAGGAAAGGAGAAAAGGCTGCCGCTCATTACCTTGAATTCTTTAGGCGGCGAGATGGAATCCTAATTGGCGTGACCACTCCGTCCAGCTTTCCAGCGCAGCATCAAAAGGGCGAAAAGTTGGTGCAACAGCATGTTGTGGCTGCGGTAGCGGTGGAGCGGCGGCTGCCGCATCGTTTTGCATTCCACGTTGACCCTGGACGAGCTGTCCAAGAGCATCCAATAAGGCCTGCGTCTGCTGATTCCGCAAGCGATAAAATTCGAACAGTACATCTGGAGATTGTGGCGAAGCCATGACACAAGTAAATCAGGGTAATATACTTACGAACGCAGATTTCTCGTCGCCAACTGTTGTTGACTGGCAAGGCAGCCTATCCACTATGACAGGAAGCCGAAAGGCATGCGTTTAAGCTCACGCAGGCTGGCGTGAGGTCTGGAACAGGACACGGAAATGAGAACTTAGAAAAACGTACGTAGCTTCTGGAATACTTAACTTTAATCCATAATTGGTGAACATCGCCCTTGACGGTACATGAATTACAAGATCACTAACAACTGATATTGGCGCCTTGCTAGGTCGTAGCAAATGACGTAGCTGAAAGCTATGCTAATTATCGTCTCGGCAAATGAGAGCGTATTTTGTCAGTGAACCAGCGCTAGCAAAGTCGGCTGTACAACTGGGGCGAGTGCTAGGAAGTCTCTCTAGACCTGCCGTGTGGCGGCGCTCGGTCTGCAATCACTGATAGTGGTGACACGCGGGTCCGACGTATACTAGCGGACCGCAGCCGCTTTAAAGGCCACCACCTAGCAAGTGTGGTGTCTGGCGGTGACACCACAATTATGTCATCAGCAAATCCGATATGGTGCATCTTCCCACCACTGAAATAGATGTGCATTGTTCGATTCAGTATTTCCATCACATAAATATGGGTTATAATTACGTTACATTGCTGCTAGTAGACATAATTCTTACTTTTTCTTAGGCAGTTGCTACCTGTTACTCAATCATAGGAATTTATGTGCGCAGCATTGTTGCAATACAGACGTTCAAATTATCCGATTTCTGTAATTCCATTTCGATACCAGATCGTTCTAATCGCATTCAGCAAGTCAAGCTTAATGTGGATATACGAATACGACTCTCATCATTTGATAGACTGGGTAAACCACATTCTTAATCGGACGGTTGAATCTAGATCACTTATTTATGACAGGGACTGAATTCTTAAACACTGTGGAAAATAATAATACAATGTGCTTATTACTACTATGTTATTTAAATATAAATATTTGAACGAACGAGATAACAGCTTATTTACAGGAGCAGAGCCCCATCCATCATAGCAGAGCAGTGCGAGATTGGGTTCAGGGCCAAGAGAGGATAAAGCTGTTGCCGTTCGTTCCATGATCATCGAACATCAACCAGAGAGAGGATATGTGGGCAAAGGTAACAAGGTCATTGCCATGTGGACCTACAAATACAAACGACCTTTGGACGAATATAGAAAACGTATGGTGGGAAGTAAACCATCACGCTACACTGTCGACGACTTAATGAAATCAATGCCCCTACGCCTTCGAGAAATCATACGTAATGATCGTGTGTGGGTTGGCTACTAAAAGTATACTCGTCCACCACAAAACCCATGTGGACAATTATCTGATAGTCGGTCAAGTTTTGCTTTGTCACAGCTCTTTGGATACTATAGTTCAATTCTTTTATCTTGGCGGCTCGCGCATGCCCGCCCAGACGCGGGAGATTGCTGCGTTGCCAGTTGCACACGACGCACGCGCCAATAGAAGCAGCGCCATAGTATAGCATAGTTCGCAAGCTTACGTTTAGGGGGGAGCGCGCAGTTCATGAAGTAAAGCCACCACGGCCGCATTAACCCTTTCGCTGCTACAAAGACGTGCTCCCTGCATTCCGCGCTGTGCGCGATTTTGCCGGCCGAAGTGGCCGCGCGGTTCTGGCGCTGCTGTCTGGAACCGCGAGACCGCTCCGGTCGCAGGTTCGAATCCTGCCTCGGGCATGGATGTGTGTAATGTCCTTAGGTTCGTTAGGTTTAACTAGTTCTAAGTTCTAGGGGACTAATGACCTCAGCAGTTGAGTCCCATAGTGCTCAGAGCCATTTGAACCATTTGTACGCGATTTTGTCACTGCACTGCTTGCCTGTGCAGACACATCGTGTTCCGACTGCTTTGACACTCGTATCATTCGATTCCACAAAAACTATTTGGCCCAAAAATTAGATTTTTATACATCTTCTTGACTGATACCTTCCCCCCATAAATGACTTAATTTTGTTTCGATGTTCACGCAGTTAATATGCAGCATTAAATATAGTAAACCATTGCACGAAATTTTGAAGAGTTTGCAGAGGTATAAGTCCATAGAGTAAACTTTCCGTATGGTCGATTTTAGTTGCCACAATGTTGAGAATGAAATGTGGACAAGATACCTAAATTTCATATAAAATTTACTGTAAAACAATATCTCATTTAAGTACCACATAGGTATCGTATGTAATATTGAGAAATATTCCATCTTTCGCGACTGTAACAAAAGTTTTATTTACAATGAGTACGTTTGGCTTTATTTTAAAGCACTTCAATCAATCAAAAGGAAGTAGACAAAATACATTAAACAAAACTGTGGACTTACAAAAATATTAGGACTTGAATATCCCATCTATCAGTGAAGTGCTCTGAGCTATGTCTAACATCATTTATTTGCTAAAACACTGATCAGCCAACACAAACGTTGAATATTGTGTTACCGCAGCACAAAACTACGGAAGGTGACTTGGCAATGGAGGAGACAAAATACTGTCCACTGAAGATGCTTCAAAAGAGAGAAACGCGTCTGGTATAAGTAAGTCGCTTATTACAGTTGCAGAAGAGCAATATATTTCAGTACTTTTATTACAGTCGCGAAAGACGGAATATTTCTCAATATTACATACGACACCTATGTGGTACTTAAATGAGATATTGTTATACAGTAAATTTTATATGAAATTTAGGTATCTTGTCCACATTTCATTCTCAACATTGTGGCAACTAAAATCGACCATACGGAAAGTATACGCTATGGACTTATACCTCTGGAAACGTTTCAAAATTTCGTACAATGCTTTGTGCTGCATAATAACTGCGTTGAACATCGAATCAAAATTAAGTCATTTATAGGGGGAAGATATCAGTCAAGAAGACGTGTAAAAATCTAATTTTTGGGCCAGATAGTTTTTGTGAAATCGAATAATAAGTGTGTCAAAGCAGTGGGAACATCATGTGTCTGCACAGGCGAGCAGTGCAGTGATGACAAAATCGCGCACAGCGCGGGATGCGGAGAGCACGTGTTTGCAGCAGCGAAGGGGTTAATGAAGAGACAAAGCACTAGAAATTTCAAAACATTGCATTCAAACGAATATAATTCGTGACGAAAGGCACTTCGATATTGTTTTTAAATAATGAAAATAATAAGCACCGCACAGGGTTTGAATTCATAACCTTTCGCGTAGTAGCCCAACACCTTAACCGTTACGCTATCGTAACTCATGTGGCTACTGATTGCCATGAGGAGTATAACGCTTCACGCAAAATACTGACGTATGAATTGACTATGAATTACTCACGCTTCGTCGATGTACAATAGGAAATAAACAATTACCGCCGTTCTTCAATGCGAAAAAGCGGTTCGTGAGATTGATACAAACACCTTTCCTTGCAATCACCTGAATTAGGAGTCTTATTGCTTGTTTGGTTTAATTAATTAATAGAATATGAAGCAATTGGTATAAAGAATGCTTTTTCCAAACTTTCTATAAAAGAAAGTCTGCTATCAAGACATTGCTTTTGTTCTATTGCTTTATTTATGACTGAACGTTTCTAAAACTGAAGACACTCGTCCATGCTCTTCTCTGCAGTCGAGATCTGGCAACGTCGTTCTCTGTTCATTGGCTGACTGTGTTTTGTGACGTCAGATGCGCAGAACGAATCTGAACTCGGCCGCCAACATAAATGACGCGTACTTTAGTCCATTTACTTTAAGTCTCCTCCTTACTATTCTAGCAATGCAAGGTAATTGAAAAATCTCATCCACTCGACGCCAACTGAGGAATTGATTGGTGCATGTGTTGTTCAACACACAGTAGTTGTCATCCTCAATGGAATCAATGACTGTGTGTGTGTGTGTTTTCGTGTTCACGCACAATCTGAATCAATATTATTACCATTAGAGAGACAACCGACAATAAATATTGCATCAAATATGATTGTAAAGTATTTTAATGCGATGGGAAATTACAAACTGAGTTTTTACCAAACCCACCACCTGCATATTACGTTAAGTAAGATGTATCAACTCCATAGTATCGTTAGCAGAGACAGTGCGCTCTTGATGTCGAGGCACGCGACGAGTGCAGCGATTAGCAGTGCCAGGTGCCACCGCGATTCGTTTATGTTGGCTGAGCGTGGACACTGCAGCAGACGCTTCGCCATAAACAGAAATAAATCACCTTGGCTCTCACTGCAGTGAGCGGATATAACCGCCTGCGTGTTCTTACAGTAACCAACGTGAGACTCTACTCACAGGTGCCATGGAGCAATTGCAGTGGGTATCATGTCATTAGTCATCAGAATATTAACTAGTGATGAAATGACTACTCTATTTGGATCCCAAGAAAATAGGACCCTTCTCACAAAGTAATGTGAGGTGATATCAAAAGTTACCCAATATAAAAAAATAACTGCAGGGCTTTCATGTATGCAGTAGTGGCACACAAGGAAATATTATGTCTTGGAAGCGTATATTTCATTTCCTCTTCTCTTATGAACGCCCTTGTTTTAGTATGCCGTCTAGGGTGGCCGAGCGGTTCTAGGCGCTACAGTCTGGAACCACGCAACCGCTACGGTCGCAGGTTCGAATCCAGCCTCGGGCGAGGGTGTGCGTGATGTCCTTAGTTAGGTTTAAGTAGTTTCAAGTTCTAGGGGACTGATGACCTCAGAAGTTAAGTTCCATAGTGCTCAGAGCCATTTGCACCATTTTGTTTTAGTATGAAGTGAGAAAATATACACGAAAAACTAAAGTTCCTGAGAAGCATATCAGTCATTTCCTCTTCTCATATCATAACTTTTTAGTATGAAGTAAAAAAATAAACAGTTTAAGGTTGTGAAGCATGATATGACACCAGATTCTTATCGTAGGCGCTATCGGAAACGCAAAAACCAGGGATGTGTCCATTCATTTGTCCAACAGTCTGTCTCCTTTCATGCATTACTCCCGCTAGGAGATTCTTATTTAAGGACTTGAGGGCATCAAGTTCTTCAGCAGAATAAGCCTTATGTTATTGTGCTAATTACGGTATGGAAAAAATGCAACAAAGACGATTTCCCCTAAAACAGTGGGGATATTTGCAAATGTCTGTATTCAGCAATGACTGCCAGCCGCCACAACACACCACAGAATCCATGCGGCAGGCAACACAACTGTGCGTGCACCTCAGACTTCATTCAGTAAGACGCCATGAGATGGATGGAAACGTCAAATTAACGTCGCTTTCCGAGTCGTATTCAATCCAGAATGAGGTGCTATTAAGGTAGTTGAGCGTTCTAGCAATTACACTTTTGTATTTCACATACACACACACACACACACACACACACACACACACACACACATTTTTATCTTAAGTGCTATTCGGAATATGTTTGGCAACTCAGTGATAGCGCCGGACTGGAGCTGCATCAACCTACTCATTTCACTAGATATAGTCGTAATTTTCTGAACAATTCCTGTTTAATAAGTGACAGCGACAGTGTCTCTCATCGTTTACTTTGTCGGAAACCTGCTTCTCTCTGTCCTAGCCTATACTATAGGAATGAGTGCCTGCTCACATTCTTGATACCTCACTGGATGATACCTCACTGGACGTGCTACTTTAACTGTAGCCAAAGATTCAAATCCCGCTGGAAAAGAATGTTTCAAGTCAGATGGTGTTGCTCCTCCCGTGCTGTCATTGAAAACGATCACAACGAAATTAAGTATAGGTATCCTACGGAACCCTTGAGTTCATACTGTGGTGCTGTGAAGATGAAAAAAGTAGTTTTTCACAATTATCAGATGACAGATGCAATTTGTCAGATTCCACTAATTATGATTGCATTATTAACTGTTGATTCACAGGTGTTTTTCTGCCGCTTATTGTAAATGTTATTTGAATGTTAGAGCTAGAGGAACAGAAACATCAAATTTTCGCTATATGGAATGTTCGAATTCACGTCTCGAACAAAGGCAGAATATCCGTCAGGAAAGCTGACAACAATAAGCCAGGCCATGCCTGTCTTCTGGTGGATGTGCCAATGACAGTGATCTCAGTAACAATATTGTACAACAAACATACATTGCCAACTCTACCACTGGAGAAGCTCCAAAACTGTGAATCGCCTCTAGTGAATGCGCTTTCAAGGTTTCGGTCCGATTAAGTCAGTTAAACACAAATAATTGCCGCAGTTATTAATTTATGACATTTAGTTTGCATTCGGTGCATCGATGTATTACTAGTAATTGCACTCTAGCCCCTAAACCTAGTTATAAAAAGTGCGAATAAGACTCATTGATATATAATGAGGATCTTGCGGCCCTTGCCACCAGCAACTTTGAAAAGAAGCTATATTCACTTGCGAGGTCACTCACAGAACACATCAGCTGGTATCCTTCATGGCAGTATAACTGGAACTTGGTAACTCTGTAACCGACGAGTTACTTCCTTGATGGCACAGAACTATCCTGCTAAATTCACTTGATATTATCGTGTCATTTCAATTTAATACTGAGTGATTTTCGGTTGAGATGTGACATAAGGATATCAGTTAATCCTTTTGAGTCCACGAAAGTCGTTCCACATGGGAAATACAACTACTGTCGTCTCTTATGTTGCGGTTTATCTGCCATAGTGCCTACTGTGTCAATAAGTAAGTGGAAGACACTGCGCCTATTCGCTAGCTTCGCGGTAGCGTGCTTGCCTCCCAGGTGCATGTTGCCTCTGTTCGCCTTTCGAGCCTCGCCGAAAGCCAGATTTTTAATTGTTTTGTAGGAGAGCTACAAGCAGGCAGATAGAAATTCAGTGAGGAAATCGTAAGACAACGCTCTAGCAAAATTCGTCTTGCTTCTTTTAGTAACCCTTAGTGTCAAACCGAAAACCTTGAGGTACTGCCAATTTCATAATGCCACGTTTTTATTTTCTGCCGACATATTTTTTGTTGTTGTGAATAGATAATTTTATCTATGAAATGCCAAATTTTCATAATACTTGCGAAGCAAATCGTGTGAAGTAACACTTCACCAACTTGTTGGAAGGTGGAAAAAGCACTACCCTTTCTGGATGCTCTCTGTATCTTCCTGGATGTCGAGTAATACGACCTTCGACTAAATGGTTAGAGATGAAGAACCTAGTGGTGAATGAACTCATAGATGAGCTGAATGCGGGAGACTACTCTTGAAAAGAATAAGTAGCCGATCTAGTCACAGTAAGTCTTAGAAAATTTGCTAGTACTGTTAAACCTATGTGCACTGAACACAGTGAAAAAGTAATTAAAGACGAGCCCCACCTAAATTGGTGTAGTATTATTTATGGGGAAGCATGTCCAGCACACATACTGAAAAATTATGTTTCTCGATGAAACACTAGAGAGGGTTGTAGTGTATCTAGAGGTAGCCCTGGATGGAAAACTATTATGAACACCTCACATAA